>NC_069730.1:14765152-14900152 GCF_027358585.1 Pangasianodon hypophthalmus | reverse complement strand
GACTTAGTGGAGATTTAGAATAAATAAATCAGTTGTCTCTTAAAATTTTTGTTTATATTTTCATCATTAACCCAGACTGTACACTTTACATAGAATTGCTATAAAAGTTTTATTATTACAGACATAAATGCATTATTTGAGGCACAAATAAACAGTGTCATTTGTAATGTGTTACTGTGTATTGCATTTTAAAGGGGTTATTTTTTCCATCAACATTGTTTTAAAAGCTTATTAGAATCCTCTCTCTAATCATGCCATTTTCACTGAGCCTTCTGTAGATTTGTTCATTTGATTTTTCAGTTGTTTTTGATTAGTTTGATTTTTCTCTGCGTGCAATTTTTCATTAAAAAAAAACACAATTTTGGTTTTGGAACTGATAGCCTAAAGAAGACAAGAAAACAAGAATTTCCACCATATCAGGTTTAAGTTTGAGTACAGGAGGACGTAATATTGATAATATCAGCTGGGTAGTCAGGAAATGCTTGCTGGCAGTGGCATTCGCGAAAACTCAGCTGGGTGGCGGATATTTAGGGCTTTCTATAGTAATGTACAGGAAACATTGGAAAGAAAATCCATAACAATAACATTTTTGATATAATTGTTTTACAGAATCAGTTGTCTAATGTCCACATGTTCACAGTGTTTGAACGTGTCTGAGTGCTGAATGGCACAGGAGAGCAGAAAAGAAACAGCATATTTAAGTCTTTCTAATTATCATCAATATTAACATTATTTGTAAAGTATTCGATTTGACTTCATAGTAGGCATCAAATTTCGACCTTTTTAGGTAGAAATTTTCATCGTTTTGAATTTTTTTTCAGTGCCATCCCTAATAAATATAACTAAATATTAGCTACGTCAAACAAACATTGATAGATTTTATTTCCAATATTCTCTGTTTACCTTCAAAGAAATGATGGGTGTCATGTGAGCCTAGTCGAGATCAAGTGAGATGGGGTGAAGTGGGCGGAGCTTGCAGGTGGTATCAGTTAATATTGGAGAACTCAAAACATCTGCACAAATCATTCCAGATTAATATGTTGATTGGCTCATCGTTTCCTGAGGAGGAAAAGACTGTTATTTTGGTGAATTTTTGAGCGATAACTCGTGGAGTTCCTACGCAAAATGCGTAAAGGTTGTCGGGCCTGGTAATGTAATATAAGAGTAAACGTCACTGGATGTCATGGCAGTGTAGGATCATATGAGACGATGACATTGTTATTGCGCAAGCCTAGCACTCATGTATAAATAATAATGGTTATTTAAAGTCCTCTGTCTTTCCAGCCTATTACAGGGTGTCACTTAACGTGTCAGTCACGCGATCATCCCGGAAATTCTCTGAATTAATCGACCTGAGCTTAAGCCTAGCTTGTGTCAACTTAATGATTAAACTGAATGTGTGAAAAGGGGTTTTCCACCCACGCAGAACAGTCCCTGAAAAACAGCGCACCAAAAAGGACATAATACGTAAAATCACATGAAATTTTATGAAGACGTTGTTTAAGACCATTTGAATTACAACATCTGCGAGGGCTACATTTTGCAATCGGACCTCCTGGCTGCTTTCTTTGGCTTGTCCATTCTTGAGTTGGTTCGTAGCAGCCAGTGAAAAACGTTGCAGAAGAAGGATAGCGTCTGTTCCTACAAGCAGCAGAATGGTGAGAAGTAAAGAAACAGGAGGCTGAGTTTTACATTCTTGTGTGAAACTCATACAGTTTCCAGTTTAGAGGCTTGGATCAGTAGAAGAATTTTCAGTATCTGTATTTCCCACTAAAATACACGTTGTACAGGGAACTTTAAGATCTGGGATTTCTGTAGTTTTTCTAGCCTGAAAATGCAAGAGGGGTGTTGATAACAGAACCTTAAATAAATTCTATCTATAAATACTGTTTTATTAATTACATCAACACAAAATACAATGTTTAGTGCCATAATTTTTCAACATTACTACTAAAAAATCAAAAAAATCCAAAATCACTTGCTTAAAAAAATTGAAACTCTACTGACAGGGCTTTAGCTTTGTGTGGAAGTTTGAAGAGAAAGTTTGGTATGCCACACTGGCACTGATCTTTTGTTCCTGCCCTCATCTTCATCGTCTTTCCTTCCTTCCTATCTCGGTTCATATCTGGAAAAACTTGACTGGTGGAGAATCCTGTTGAAAGATTATAATGGACCACTGAGTTTATCTCTGAAAGGGCCTGGGAAAGGGGGCTTTCCAGGGGCAGCACTGTGTTTAACACTTTTTTTACAGTTTGAAATGACGCTGTACTGAGACTTGGACTTGAGAAGTTTAGACCAAGCTGTGTTTATGAAAGTCGTTGTCTTTAAGCTGTGGAGTTAAAGACAAACACAGTTGCCTTGTGGACTTTGATACCTCAGCAGTGGGCCATTTTGGGGGAATCTCTCTGGCAGTTGTTACATACTGATATGCTTGTGATATTGTGTGTATTTTGGCAGTGTCAGGGTTTGGAATGACAGATAGCATGAATAATTCCTCACTTCTACTTTTTGGGCCATGGGAAAGCAGCTCAGAGTCAGAGGCCATGAGGAAGTGCGGCACATCCAATTGTGAGTTCTTGCCTGTTTATTTTTTCAAAGGCATTCCACTTGAAACTTCATCACAGATGAAACTACATGTGGCCTAGGACACAATGGGTGTTTTTATTCCATCAGCTCATATCTTTGCTCAAATGGACACCAAGAGGTCACTGGCCCCGCTCCCTATCACTCGACACAATAATAACATAGAGCCATGGCCTGCGTTCCATCTGCTGTGTGGGTGTTTAGAGAAAGGAGATGGTGAAAGATAGTAGAGCTTTTTCAGTTTGGCTATAATTAGGCATTGCCGAGCCAGAAGCATTAGTCAGTGTACACTACAAACTCTGGCTTATCACTACAGGGTGTCCCAGACGTCTCCATACAGACGGGACTATGTGTGCCAGCACTACGTTGGTTGTGCCTTCGTCAGTGGATGTTCATGGACGTCCACTTCTCAGTTGGTCCACAACAATTCCTGGTTACTACTCAAATGCCAGCTATTCAATAACGCCAGTATTGAATCGGTTAATAAGATTGGCAACAGTGTCGTATGTAATGCGCTTGCCATGTTTCCTGGTAAAGTCCATCGCAACCTTGCGACAGCTTCCCGATCCAGCCATGAGAATGATTTCAATACGTTCTTCTTTTGTCAAAGTCTTTCTTAAAGGCTATGTGGAAAAAATGTATATAATATGAACTAAGTATGAAAAGTTTTGGAAGACATTTTGCTAAAAAGTGTGCATTTTCCCTATGTATGGAGACTTTTGGGACACCCTTTAGTTCACTAAGGATAATTGTAATTGTGCAGACTTTGACATTATAATGTATATACATCAGTCTTTATTTTATGAAAAACCACAAAATAATAAAGCTTAAACCTATTTTTGGGAACAACGAGGCAGTAATCTTGATAAACAATGTTTAACTTGGATATTAGTCTTCTTTATGAATGTGATCTTCCAAGATTTATTTTGTAATGAAATTCTGAGTTGACTTTCTAAGCTTAAATGTTGTTTGGTCTAAACCATTCGACTACCCGTTGATAGAGGTGCCAGTAGGAATTCATCTCTACCTAATGAGAGTGATGCAGCAGTGCTTTAGTCCTGTAGTCTGTCCAGCTCTTTCACCTCCTCATTGGTACACTCTGCTCAAACCCCATCATTTGTGCTCATCATCTCGTAGATCACTAACTAGCTGAGCAGAGTCTTTTCCGAAACTCATTGCAACTGCGTTGTGTAGCTGCACTGCGTTCTGGAACTTTGAGTCCAAAATATTGCCTCTACATTGGATTTTTTATTAATATGAGATTGAACTTTGCAGGAAAAGACAACCTGAGAAGAGAAGATAAGCTCTTGCTCTTTTGTTTTTAGGAGCTAACAGCAAAACCTGACAGGTATTACTTTTGTTTGAGATCAGAGAAATTCGTTCTCCTATTCAACACCATTGTAACTGCACTAGTCATGTCACCCTGTGAAATCAACACAACCGCTAATGTCTCACAGCAACAAGTTAGCACCAGAATTGATAAACACATCACAAATATTTCAATATTCAATTCAATTCAATTCAATTCAATTCATTTTTATTTGTATAGCGCTTTTTACAAAGGTCATTGTCTCAAAGCAGCTTTACACAAACAAAAGTAAAGTGAAGTGTGTGTGTGTGTGTGCCGTCTCTGATGAGCAAGCAGGGCGACGGTGGCAAGGAAAAACTCCCTGAGATGGTGATAGGAAGAAACCTTGAGAGGAACCAGGCTCAACAGAGAACCCATCCTCATATGGGTTTACACTGTAGTGTGCGTGTGTGTGAGTACAATGTGTGTTGGTGTAGTCCATGGAAAACAGCTGAAGCGTTTTCGTGGCAGTATGAAGCATTGCCGGTGGACAGGTCCAGAGTGAAGGGGGGGGGAGGTCTGGATCACCGGCAGCTCAGGAGTGTAGCTCGGCAGAAGGAGAAGGAAAGTGGTTAGGTACATGCACAGTCACCGTGTGGAGATAAAACTCAACATCCACGAGTCCCCCAGATCTACTCCTTTGATAAAAACACTAGTCGCTAAATGCTAGGTTAAATAAATAAGTCTTCAACCTCGACTTAAACACTGAGACCGTGTCTGCTTCACGTACATTAACTGGGAGGCTATTCCATAATTTTGGGGCTTGGTAAGAGAAAGCTCTGCCCCCTGCCGTGGTTTTGGCAATGCGTGGTACTGATAGACAGCCTGCATCCTTAGAGCGAAGTAGGCGCGGCGGAACGTAAGGTACTAACATAATATGAATATATTTAATGTGTGGATGGACTTTTCCTTTAATCGTCACCGTATTACTTTATATAATAATATCTCTGCTACATTTCATGTAGATCATCCTGTGATTTGAAGGAGATCTTGGTTTAAGTGTACTTTGATTCCAGCCTCTGTATTACTCACAAAGAATCATGCTCATGCTTTCTTTAAAAAGGGTACAGAGATTTAATGAACTTCATGACTGATACTCAGATGATATGAAATAGCATTTACAGTTTTTGACCCCCTTGCTACAGCAATACGAAAGCTAAAAACTGAAAACTAGGCTTTTGTGCTTTGTCAGATTATCGGGTCACAGCTTCTGGTTACGTGCGGTTACTTTCACTTCACATAGGTGAACTTTGACCTGTGATTTCACAAGGCTTATCCTCGTGAGTCAACAGAAGATAAAAGAATAGAAAAACTGGTCATTAGTAAGTAGCGATCACACCGGTTTTTTGTGACACTGTTTTCTTACTGTTACGTGGTGCACATTTTTAAAGCAATAGCCATCGCGTCCACTGACACAGTCTAGGATTTGTAGTAAAATTCTTTTCTTTCTGCCTGGTTGGATGAACAGTGGCTAAATTAATACTTACACATGTCTAGTTTTATATTTATATAAATGAAACATATTAACAAACATCTCTAGGGGAGAAATGGGAAGAAAATTGAAATTTAAAAAGCCACTATTGGTATATTAAGGAAATATTCATAAATATATATATATTATTTTGTATATAAGAAATACACAATTATAAAACTACGAGAGATATTGGTCATGGAGAATGGTGGTGACTGGTCAAAATAAGAAATAAGAGGTTGCTAGAAAACTGTAGTTGACTTAACTTTAGAGGTCTGAAGGAGGAAGTGGAGGTTTCCCATGAAAGAGACACACTATTTCTGATTTCCTGATGAATTACTTAGCAATGCCAAACTGTTTGTACTTGTTTATTATTACACGGGTACATGACCCGTTCTCTTTTTACTAAAACATCCGTCATCTTTGATATCATCTCCCACCTCCCACTATTCAAACCTGGATCAAAATAACTGATTGCATTCTTTTTCCATACTATCCAGAGGCGAAATTTCCCGCAATAGTGTTTTTTGTTTTTTTTTTAAAAAAAAAAAAAAGCATTAGTGTTCCCCTGTTCCAGATTTCCTAAGGGATGGCTGTGAAAGCACTACTGACATCCCCAGTGGAAAAACCGGAGAGCTGAATAAACCACTGAAGAATACTGGCAAGTCTGAGAGTAGATCAGTGATGGTGTCATTTCCGTTTTCTGCTCTATTTACCTCTGTATGAATCATGTGGAAAAGTGAATACAGCATCTTGGAATGTTTAATTTCTCCACCTTTGTGGTTAGTTGAAAAGGCAATTTGGTGTGACCATCTGTAGCTTTGAAATAAAACCATAATAGTGGCCAAGGATAATTCCAGGAAAGAGCTACAGTCAGCATTTACCTAGTATATAGGGATGTGAATTAGAGAAGCACCTAATTTTATCCAGACATCCCTAAGTTTTCGCTTGTCTGTTACTCTAAGGTTAGACTGAGACTGAGACTGCGACTGAGACGCGAACTCGCTGCCACTGCATAGACACGCATTTCCTGATGGCACAATGAAGCTACTGTGGCCTTCATGCATGACATCACGCATTAGGGTTTTGAAGAGCAGCAGGCTGTTCAGCTTTTTCCTTCATGAGCCAGGTGCACCTTCTCAGATGTCTCTGGACTCCGTGATGAAGGATGTTGAAGTCGGCTGAGATTTAAAAAAAAAAAAAAAAAGTGTTTACTTAATTGGTCAAGAATCTACATGAAAAAAAACCATGTTTCTGAGGTAAGCATTCTGCTTGAGAGAACTTGATGCAGTAAATTATGCAGATCTGCCTCATAAATTTCAATAGTCGTCAGTTTAATCCTGACTTTAAATCCTGTCCTCCTAAAAGCCTCTGGATCAACACCATTAGCTTAAAAAGCTGTATTAGTCATTAAAGTGAGGAGTGTGTTTACAAAAAAAATCACATCTGGAACCGGTTTTGTTAAACTGGCATTAACTCAGCCAACTCTTAAGTCTCGCTGATTAATTAGCACGACGCAGTTTGTGTCGTCAGTTTGTCTCTCTTAGATCATGCCATGTGCCAGATCTTAAATGACTGCCTCCTCTCCCTAAATTCAAAGCGAAAGCCTGCAGTTCGACAGTCATTTTGTTAAGAAGGTACAAGCCTGTGTATGTATGCTGTACTCATATCACAGCTAATGCATGATGGATCTCTCAGTTCTGCAATAACAAGGCTGTTTCTGCTTTCTGGGTTTCGCATCAATGAGGAATGCTTCTCTTGGATCAGAAACCTCAGAAACTGTTGGACGTGTGTGTGTGTGTGTGTGTGTGTGTGTGTGTGTGTGTGTGTGTGTGTGTGTGTGTGTGTGTGTGTGTATGCTAACCTGCAGTATTATGTGTATTCTATGCAAGTCCAGAATTCACATGATGTGAAGATAGTAGACCGACTTGCTGACCTTTCTAGATCTTGTTACTTATTTTGCTCGGAAGCTGATAGAGAAGTCAAAAGTTTTTAATTAGCGCTGTTAAATTCTCTAATCTGATGGTCAGAAGGTGTTGATTCATTTTCTAGAACAGTAGCTCTGACAGTATATCAATGCGTTCTTGATATTAACAGTAACAGTTCATTCACGTCCACATGATTTTTGTAAAGTAATTCCTGATAAGTTTTCTGTGAGGAGATGTTGAGCATTTTTGGAAGGAGTCTCCAGTGTCAGTGCTTTGTATCAGTCAGAGGTAAAGCTGTTCCTTTAGGTTTTCCAACTTTGTGTTTTCTGGTTTCTCAGTAACTTAACAGGCTGTGTGTTTTTTTTTTTTTTTGGTATTATTACCTTTAAGACAGAGGGGAAAAAAGAGAGACTGTTGAGGCTGACTGTTGAATGACAGTTTATAGCTGTCCGAGGTAAACCTGTTCCTTAATTTTTCCAACATGGAAAAGTCTTCGAGACGGATAACTTTGCGGTTCTCAGCAACACGGCAAGCTGCACTTGTTTATTAAGAGAAAAAAAAAGATTCCAGTCAGGTTATTAACTGTTATATAGCTAAAGTGATAACACTGATAGTGATAACAGGAACTAAGTTGTTTTATGGCCGTTCTACAATATTAAATTTAAAGAATTGTTCATATTGGTAATTTGCTGTGGTGTCAGAGGAATAAACTCTTCAGAATGTGCTGTCAACTGGAAAATATGTGTGCAGTCTGACATGCTTTTCTGCTCACCACGTTTGTAAAGAGTTGTTATTTGTGCTACTATATTCTTCCTGTCAACCTGAACCTGTCTGGCCATTCTTCTCTGGCCTCTCTCATCAACAGGGTGTTTCTGCCTGGATGTTTTTTTTGTGTTTGTGCATAGTTCTAGTGACTGTTGTGCATGAAAATTCCAGCAGACGAGTAGTTTCTGAAATACTCCAGCCTGTCTGGCACCACCAACCATGCCATGGCCAAAGTCACTGAGATCACATTTTACCCCATTCAGATGTCAAGCTCTTGACCTGTATCTGCATGATTTTATGCGATGCGCTGACTTCACTGAATGTCTGCATGTCTGTATGAGTCACATTACATCTTTGTGTCCCTCCCCCTTGAGATCGTTGTGCAGACTCCCCATTCTTTTTGAAGTTTAACGATTTCCCGTAACAACTCCTAAAACTTGTTCATTGTTCCAGACATCATTTAGCGAGACAGGTTTATCGTCACACACTCGGCCCACTGAGCATAGTTCCCACTACCATGGTGGGTGTTTATGAACTCTGGAGAGCAGCCAGATTTCCTGAGCCCCTCTCTTTGCTTTGTAAGCTTTAAATATCCACCAGGCCTTTGTGTTTGGTGAGCAAGTGCTTTAATGGAGGCTACATGGCCCATGTGTGTAGACCAAGCTCTTGTTAGTGTTGCTGTCTGTAAAGAAATAGATAATATGGATATGTATATATATGGATATATATATGTACGTATATGGATATTTTTGATTAACTGTTTACAACTTATTTTGTGTATATTAGGGTTTTTTTTGTATTTAGTGCCTGTATCTCTTTAGTGGTCCATATCTGAATCTGCATTCATTTAGAATAAAGTATTTGTTTGCGGTTACATGCCTAGTCCATATATTGGAAGGTATGATATAAATTTTTTTAAGCAGAGGGGGTAAACCTTCAAAAAAAATCTTTTGGAAGAGATGAACGTACCACCTCCTGTAGTCGCACTCACACATCAGTTGCTTTGAAACGATTAGACCCTGGAAAAACTTGCTGCTAAAAGCACAAGTAATCACATGCTTCAGCTTTAGTTGGAACCACAGTTGGAATCAAATTTAGGACAAGGGTAAGATATCATTCATGGAGAATAAGCATGAATCACCATCATGTCCCCACAGAGGCAGTGAATTAGTCTTTATCATACCACAGTGCTCTTGAATTCTCGTTTGACTTTGGTGAGAAGTTATTGTCTATAATAAGGAGCTTTGAAAGTAGCACGACTACAAACTTATTCACAGTTTATGTCATATTAATGCTCTAGTACTACTACGTTATCGTTTCTATAGTAACAGCTGGGACTTGTATGGCAGATGCATCACATAGAAAAGATGGGGGGGGGGGGGGGGGGGGGGGGGTGTGTAATTTTTGATGTGGTGAAGCGGCTTTAAAATATATTTTATTTAACATTTATGGAAGGAGTCTCCAGGGTCAGCACTTTGTAACAGCCAGAATTAAAATTGTACCTGAAAGTTTTTCTGTGTTGTCCTTTTCTTTGAGGATTTTGCAGTTTCCAGTTTCTCTGTAACATGACAAGTTGCATTTCTTTGTCTTAGTATCTCCAAGATAGAGAAAACAGAGAGGCTGGTGAGGGAACGACTCTTATAGCTGTTCTAACATTAGCGCTAACAGGAATTAACCTGTTTTCCAGATATACTACAACATTGAACATAACTATAAACAGATAAAAAGTACAACGCTTCACACTGAGTGCAGTCTGCAGAAATGAGCAGTCCTTTGGGAGTGTTTCTGATGTTTAAGCTCTTGATCTCTAGCACATATGCTCAGCTTCGAGATACACAGATGGATGAAGCAAATGTTCTTATATTCCCGTGTCCAGCCTAAGCGGCATCTTTTAGCTTTTTCATGGAAAGGATTTGCTACAGAAGAAGCAGATAAGACATCTGTTTTAGACATAGCCAGCAGCATGGATACACATCTACCAGGGTCTTAACTGGGAAGCACAGATTACTGCAGACATGGACAAACACACACACCAGAACCTGTAGGTGTGTTTACAGTTTGCAAATGCTGACTGCTGTGTTTGTCTGTTGGACCCATTTAAGAAACATGCAGAAGATAAAGGACATTGAGTGTGTTATCAGAGCCAGTGTGGACTGCAGTAGTGAGGATTTATCTGTTTTTAATGTCGGTTGTAGTGACATTTGCTCTTTTGGTCAAGCACAGACTCTATTTTAGTCAAACATTTTGTGTCTGTGCAGGAAATGGAATCTATGGACCTCCTTAAGATTGCAGTAAAGATTTATTTTATGAGTATAATCCAACTACACAAATATCCAGATATTTACAAGCGTATTTATATATTGCAGCTATTATAAGCTATTATAGCTTTTCATTCATGAACCTTCCACAACACAAACCAGTTAAAATGCAGCTCCAAAACATTTTGTCTATAAAAACACATATTTCCAAACTTATTACAGTTTAAGTTAGATTTAACTTAACATCATTTCTGCTTACTTTCTACTTACACTTTCACAGAAATTCACAGATAAAAGTATAAGCCATTTTGATCAATCTGATCCAACTACATTGTAGTAGCTCTTTAGACATAAACTAATTTATTTTAGACACAGACAGATTTATTCAATTGTCCAAATGTCTATAATAAAATCTAATTTAGCTAGATATATTCACAATCATCATCAACACATTTGAACAAGAAACATAAAAATCACAGAAGTACAGAAGCAACAATGTGAACAAAGGAAAGGAAATAAAGGAGTTCAGTATTAAGTGAATAGAAAAAATTATGAATTAAGTTTTCTTGTAGACGTTTAGTCATTTCCTGATATTTACAACTAGATGTGTTTAACAACTTAGAACATGGCACCCTTGGTGGAAGACCATCCAATTTGATGATCAAAAGTATTGGAACAGATAGTTCTTAAAGTAAATAACACTTACTATTTGGTTGCACATCCATTGCTTACAATAACTGCATCAAACTGGCAACCCATGATATCACCAAACTGCAGCTTGTACTGCAGCTTATTTCAGCTGTCGTGTGTTCTGGAGGGTTCGTCCCTTCAGTCTCCTCTTCAGGAGGTGAAGTGCATGCTCAGTTGGGTTACGGTTTGGTGATTGACTTGGCCAGTCTAAAACCTTCCACTTTTGTCCCTTGATGAAGTCCTTTGTTGTGTTGGCAGCAAGTTTTGAGTCATTGTCTTGCTGAAAGTTCCTCCCAATTAGACTGGATGCATTTCTCTGTAAATTTGCAGACAGAATGTTTTTGTAGACTTCAGAATTTATTCTGCTGCTGCCATCATGAGTTACATCATCAGTAAAGATTAGTGAGCTCATTCCAGAAGCAGCCATGGAAGCCCAAGCCATGACACTATGTTCTCCATGCTTGACCAGTGAGCTCATATGTTTTGGATCATGAGCAGATCCTTACTTTCTCCACACGTTGGCCATGACTTTGGTAGAGGTTAATCTTGGTTCCAGAACTTTTGTGTATTTCTTTGCGAATTCCAATCTGGCCTTCAGATTCTTACTGCTGATGCGTGGTTTGATCTTGTGCTATGGCCCTTATATTATAAGTGTTCTTCGAACGGTGGATTGTGATACCTTCACCCCTGCCATATGGAGGTTGTTGGTGATGTCACTGACTGTTGTTTTGGGGTTTTTCTACACAGCTCTCACAATGTTTGTCATCAACTGCTGCTGTTTTCCTTGTCTGACCTGTTTGATGTCTGGTTTTTAGTTCACCAGTGGTTTCTTTCTTTCAGGACATTCCAAATTGTTGTATTGGTTTTCCCTAATGCTTGTGCATTGGCTCTGATCAATTTTCCCTCTTTTCTCAGCTTCAAAATGGCTTGCTTTTCTCCCATAGACAGCTTTCTGGTATTCATGTTGGTTTGTCCTTTTAACAATGAATGCAGTCTTCATAGGTGGCATTCAGGGATCAAACCAAAAGTCACCCTGTCAGTTGCATGTTCCAATATTTTTGATCACTTGAACAAATGGGTGTCATGTTCTAATTCAACACATGTAAATATCAGGAAATGAACGCTGCAATTCTGATCTAACGCCTCATCTTTTCATCTTTTGATCTCAAACCCAAATGTTTTTAGTGTATAGCAAAAACAAAAGAGTTGGTCTTGCTGTTCCAATAATTCTGGAGGGGACTGTACGTCTAAATGTCTAAAATACCAGTTGGAGCCACTGTGAAAGTGGTGTTTAGATTACAACAGGTTAATCAAGAGGACTTGTATCCTTATCTGTGAATTTCTAAGTCAGGTACTCCCAAACGTTTCTGTCAGCTAAATCCCTCAACCTAAATTATTTGAGACTTAGTAGGATCACATTAAGTAAATCCTTTTGTAATAAATGGCAAAACCTGGTAGTTTTCAGTTTGTGAAATATTAACATCGTTACTATTGTTTGTTTTTATGATTAAAATTTTAATTTGTAAAAACATGTATTTTTCAAATTTAATTTAACATTGATATGTCTTCTGTCCCTAGTAATGTCACTACAAACCCCAGTTAGAAAACCCTTTTCTGAGTCATTGTCTTGTTTTGTTTTTCTCTGTCGTTCAGCGGCAATGCCATTCGTGCTGATGACCATAATCTTCCGGCCATACCAGCGAGGCGTGTACTGCGACGACGAGAGCATTCGTTACCCGTACAAGTCCGACACCATCTCACACGGCATGATGGCTGCCGTCACCATCACCTGTTCCATCATCATTGTGAGTCTGTACCTGACATCTTCGTGGTCATATTACAAGAAATTACCAGTACTAAACTTAGTTGGAAATTACAGATGGGTGACAAATTAAAGGAAGCAATAGAGGCGTTGTTTGGCATTTTGCTGCCATTGTTGGTGTCCACTTGTCCCCTTCAAAGGAAGACTCACTGTAAATCAACATAAAGTTCTTCTGAACAGTCACCTTTATCCTGTGATGAAATATTTCTCTCCTGATGGGAGTGGTCTCTTCCAGGATGACCACAGATCACAAGAGCTCACTGAATGGTTTGATGAGGATGAAAATAATGTAAATCATATGCTGTGGCCTTCACCCTCACCAGATCCCAACCAAATTGAACATCTATGGAAGATTTTGGAGTGGTGTGTTAGACAAAGCCATGCACCACCATCATCAAAACATCAGTTGAGGGCATACCTTTTGAAAGAATGGTGTACAACCCTCCAATACAAGCTGTTTGGATGGCTTGTTGTTGCTCAACACCTTTCTGAGACATGTTATGTTGGTTTTTTCTATTAATTTGTCACCCTTCGGAATGTTCCTGAAACCATTTCAGCTGATTGGTGTATACATGTTAGCACTGTAATGAATGTCAGTGAGATGTCAGGTTAAATGGTGGGTCCTTACACTAGAACCACATATTTTTTTGTTCTGTTTGCCAGGGCCAGATAGAAATCCTCCAAGGCACTGATGCTATCTAGCCTCCCGTTTGCTTTGAGTCATGTTAGCACGAGGTATTTCGTTAACTGTCTTATCGATCTTTTCTGCATATTTTTTCTTTTTTCTCTTCTTGTACAGATTACCACAGGAGAAGCCTACCTGGTCTACAGCAAGCGCCTTTACTCAAACTCGGACTTTAACCAGTACGCTGCAGCGCTCTATAAAGTCGTGGGCACGTTCCTGTTCGGCGCCTGTGTGAGCCAGTCTCTCACAGAAATGGCCAAATTCACAATCGGACGCCCACGGCCCAACTTCATGGCCGTGTGCATGCCGACCGAGTGCAAGGGCTACATGCTAGACATTAACTGCACGGGAAACAAAAACAACGTCACCGAATCCAGGTACTGCACCGAGAGACAGGAAGGCCAGGGCTGAAGGTCACTCTGTTGTTGACCTCACTTCCTGTGTTTGTTTCTTTGTGGTGTCAGCTGTAGTTCCAGCTTCCTGTTTCTTCTTTTATGCGTGATCATAGGATTTGACCTTTCTCAGAAAGGTTCTTTTGTTTGTTCTACAGAAACCCTATTTTTACCATAAATACACACTCAGGAGCTTTCCTCAACCTTCTATATTTATGTACATTCTGTAGGCTACAGTCACGCATATATAAGAATTGTTCCTGTGAAGAGCTTAAAATGTACTTTTTGTAAAGCTCTCTTTTAAGCCCTCAGTGTTATAGTTAAATTTTATACATTTGACTAAATGAATTAGATAAATGGTGCTAACAATTTCACTTTCTTTATCCCTGCTCCAGATTGTCCTTTTACTCTGGCCACTCGTCCTTTGGGATGTACGCCATGCTGTTTTTGGCGGTGAGTGGACGCTGTCTCACTTTTGATTCATCATTGCAGCTATTCATGCAGACAGAATTTCATGTACTTTTGGAAAAAATGAATGCACATGTTTAACAACCCCATACTTGGCAACATTCACTCCCCAAGAGACTGAAGTTTATTTTATGCAAAACCGTCCGAGAATGCTTCCCCTAAAGACTTTGTCACAAACTGGTTCGCAGCAGCAGTAACTGATGATTTGTCTAGAGAATGTGATGCATAAATTATATTAGCCTGAGCCAGGGATGTGTCTGAGATAACGCTTTCGGTTCAAGAGGCATTCCTGTCCTGTACAAACACGCTAATAGTAACACTATAAAGTTCTTCACACCCACACAAGCCACTGGATACGAAGGATTAAAGCTGCATTTCTCATAAACGATTTCTCATAAACGTCCTCCGAGTTTCTCTTTAACCACGGAAATGGTGGTAGTTTTATGCAACATCAACATGGGGGGCTTTCCCTAAAACGTAATACTTTCCAAAACCTATTTCTATTTTTTTTATACTGTTATTCTGTTATTTAGATTTTGATTTCCTGGAGAAATACACAGGTTTTGGAGGCCATTTCCCCAATAGCTAGGTGTTTTATTAAATGTTAGCACCTATATCTGGTTGTATTGTATTATTAATACATAGTATGTTTGGTCTATGAGTTTAAATGTTTGGAAGATATGAGTGTTTAGTATTATCCAATCACTTACCTTATTTTCTTTCTCTCTCTCTCTAGTTATATGTGCAGGCACGCATGGCGTTCAAGTGGGCCCGTCTTCTCCGACCCACCATTCAGTTCTTTTTGGTTGCGTTTGCGATTTACGTAGGATACACACGGGTGTCTGATTACAAACATCACTGGAGCGATGTACTTGTGGGTCTGTTGCAGGGCGCGCTCATCGCCGTTCTTAATGTAAGTTTCAACTTGATGTGACTTTTCAAAAAAAACATTGTATTCTATTCAAATTGCATTTTTGAGTAAATGGGCATGAAATGTCCCACAGGTGCGATACGTCTCAGATTTTTTCAAGGAACGTCTTCCGCGCCAACGGCACCCCGAGATGTCGGAGACCGACGAATCGGAGCACAAACCAAGCCTGCAGATAGTCGAGCAAGAGAGGAATCACCATTGCAGCTTTACTGGGACTGTATGAGAGACTTTCAGTGTACTGTCATCACACCAAACCCAGAAAGTGTATATAAATATATATAACCACTGGACAGGCTGCAATGCTGCTCACTAATTCCCCCACATCTGCATCCCAGAGGCATCAGTGCAGCTACTGTAGCCACTAAAGCTGAGTGGCACTGACTACAGACTCGCCTCCACACGTGGATAATCTCTCCTTTATATGCCTGTGCGAGTGTGTGTGTGTGTGTGTGTGTGTGTGTGTGTGTGTGTGTGTGTGTGTGTGTGTGTGTGTGTGTACGGCATCATATAGTATCCCTATATTTTGTCCTTTCTGTAGAGAGTCTGATGTATTTATACTTTATACTGATTACATAAATCATTTTTTTAGGTCTAAAGCACATGATCCTCAAATCAAAATACAATCAATTGATATTTTTGATTCCAATGAATAGAATTAAATTGTATCAAAATGCAACGACTTCATGTGATTTGAAGAGTTAGAAATCAGTTCAGGAGTGAAGTGGGGGAAGGTCGTGGGTCGGTCCGTTGAATTTCAAGAAGCCGTGCCACTGAAAATGTGTGAGATAGAGTTCAGATGTGTTCCTCATCCACTGCATTGTGACGAGTAACGCTAAGTTGCCGTTTTTTTTTTTAAACATAGTTTTAAGACGTTTTTAATGAAAGTATATCCTGTGGTGGTTGATTATAGTTATGACCCTCCTGGTGAATGGCAGTAGTGTCTTATATATAAAAATCCCCATCACATTCACAAGGTGGACTGCATAATGTGACTAATTTTTACATTTTTTTAAAAAAATTATATGATATTATCTAACTTCACCAATACCACTAGCTAACTAATGCATATTGCAAGCTTATAACTTTTTCCTACTGCTTTTTTTTGTATTGTTTATGTGAATTTAGGGACAAGAGGAGTTCATATAATCTCATAACGGAAAGATGTAATTTTAAAAAGTGTAAAAAAAATAAATAACTGAGTAAGATGATGAAAAATAGGCTTAAGGACGCAACATTTTTCCTCACTGCTGCCAGCACAGACTGGTCTTCAGTAATCTTGTGTAATCTAGTAGAATTTATTTGGATTAGTAACGTACTGCGATGTTGCGTTCAAGAAATTTCTAGTATGAATGCTTTGGGAGTGGACCTCATGACAGATCTCACGTGTGTCTGGCACAGATCCCCACTGCAGAAAAAGCTTCAGCTCTTGTAAAACTGCCCAAGGCACATGGTTAGGATTTGTTAATGTTCATAGCATATGATTTTTTTTCCCCCTTCGTGGCAGTGCTCAGTCTATGCACGTAAACTCTATCTCATCTAGCCCTAGATACAAAATTCATACCAGTAACTTTTCCCTGGAACGTGATTGCCATCATTTTTATATGAACCACGTGTTGGGCATTAGAGCACATAATCACAAGACTGGGGTCAAAAATTGGAGTCACATCTGATTAGGACACGACATTCACCTTGTTAAGCAAAGTCGTAGCTCTCTAAGCCTGTGCAAAACCATGGTGCAAAAAATGAGTGTTTGCGTGTATAAAATAAGTATTCAATATTAGTTGTGTATCATTTTGTACTCTTACATGACTAATAATGAAATTACTGTAATTTTTTTTTACATACAATATATTCACATCGCAAATTGATCTATATGCTGCACAATGATGTATTCCGTCTACAGAAATATGACTCCGTGCGAAGTCGTTTCACATTCACTGATTCAGATTACGCACATTACTTATGCTAACAAGCTCTACTATGAGATGTGCATTTCAGCAACATTGCTTAGTTTGCGAGATTTTTAATACACTCTATATTTACTGAGCATGAGTTGATTTTTTCCCTTTTTCTCCAACAAACAGAGCCTCACTGTGTTCCTCTGGTGTAGCTGCTGAAAGCCAAAGGCCTTAAAATAGAGCAGGCCCCAATGCGGGGGAGAGCTTCCCTACTGCAAAGCATCTTTTATTTTATTTGTGTACTAAATTGAATGTGGAACAAATTCAAAATGCATACCATATTCCTGCATTTTCACACAGTTTGCAACAGCGCAGTATCACTGAATATGTTTGAATAATCTCTTTTTTTTAATATATATATTGTTCTATTGCCTGCACAAGCCCTGATATTCCCATTATAGTTCTCAGTTATAGTTCTCAGTTAATATGTACTAAAATACACCAGTTTTTGGTATATTTTGTAATCTCTTTTCTAAGCCCTTGGGATTTTCATTAAAATGTGAGAATACCTCCAAACCCAAGACCAAGATAACCCCTAAACCTGACCATTTCAAGTGATACAGTGAAAATGAAATACAAACGAATAAACACTGGTGAAAAAGATCCGTTAGTGTGACCTTCAGATCAGAAATGCTGGATAAATAATGGATGAACTGGCTGAAACGAATACAAATATTTCTAATGTGTACCGATCTGTCTGTATCTGTCTGATCCCAAAGCTGTATTTACATAATGTATGGTCATGGCACAGTTTATATATATATGTATATTTTTTAAGTGAGTGAATCCTCTGGATAAAGTTTTAATTCTATCCACTAATTTCTAATTAGGCCTCTGAATTTGTGTGTTTGTGGATGCATGAAGCCAAGTGTCTGTAGCAGGTGAGTTTTAATGTTGTTCTGTCTAATACTGTGGCCTGCACACTGACTTTCCCAAAGCTTTTGATTGTATGGCTTAAAAATATTGCACACATCAAATATTTTTCTATATGTATTTTTAAGTTTTTATGTCTTTAACTACTGCAGATTAATAAAAATCAATTACTCGTGTACTATCTTGGTCTTGACTTTATTTTTCTACAGTGTTAGTGTTCTAATGTTAATCTTCATAAATCTTCCAATTCCACTGAAATACTAACTACTTCTTTTGAGTGACTGACCCTTAAAGATGTTCTTTTTTTGACAGATGTTCAATGATTCGATCGTCTTTCTAGGTATTGCGCAATCGTGGGGCAGTGACTGCACATTTAGCTTGAGTTATTATTGCACCTAGTGGTCATATATTGGAACACAAATTGGAGAACGAGCAGCAGGCAGGACAATTAATGACATGGTTGCATTTTTTACGCCAAATTGGGCTACTTAAAAAATACTCTGCAGCCACCAAGATCTTGATTTAGAGCAAAGAATGGAAATTAAATCTTTCTGCAAACAAAGTGTAAGTGCAGGCAGTTTGTCTATGATGCACAGCATCATTTCTATTGTAAGATTTATTGCAAAGATGGGGAGAGGAGATTATGGAGTGGATAATGTCCATACAAGAAAGAACATGTACCACAGTGACCTTGTTTTCCATGCAAAGGCTGAGGGGAAAAAGAAGAAAAAATAGCTCCCTTTCCAATGCCCAAATATTTGGGGATAGTTTCAGGGTTGTGGATGACTGGTTTTGTGCTGTCGACGCTCAACTGTATACCTTCACTAGATTCACTATATAGTAGCCTATAGCATAAGTCAACTGTGGTAGCCTCTCGACCCCACCAGAATCTATGTTCACTAGCTGCTGCTGAAACCCAGTGTAGACCTAGCAAGAATTATCAGTGAGAAAACATTTTGGACTCCATGTAAAAGGACAGGATGAAAATGGATGGCTGAGTATGAACATAAAACTTTCATTGGGGGCAGTCGTGGCCTAATGGCTAGAGGCTCGGACTTGTAACCCGAAGGTGAACCTGAAGTGTGTGTGTGTGTGTGTGTGTGTGTACTTGGATGGGTTAAATGCAGAGCATAAATTCCGAGTATGGGTCACAAGTCACTTCACTTCATTGTATGAAAGTATGTACCTATTTATTCAGAAAGCAATGCAGTCAAGGGTAGTGGTAAAACCTGTAGCTCATGGTAACTGGTTACGCTTTACTGCTGAAAGAGAATGAGCAGTGCTCATGGTATGAGAACGTTAATACAAGTGAGAGTCAAAAGGAATTAAAAAAAATGTTTTCATACACTGAAGGTGTAATCTTTAACACAATGGCTTCCTTCTTTTCCAAAGGGCTCTGTATGTGGGTCATGTGTGTATTAAAAATTGCCATGGTTAATTAAGGAGGTAAGGAATAAAACACTTCAGAAGGTGCTGTTATGGGAAAATAATCTGTGACAGGTAAGGCCGTTACCACCCTGAAGGTGATTATTTTCCAATAACAGCATGCCAATAATTGTTTCATTCCACATATACTTTGGCAATCTGCCAAGGATTACCAATTTGAATTTCTTAATAAAGAATACATTGTACTTTTTAACCATTATAGTTACGTTTATTGTTGTGAAACAAGTTAGTTCCTGATATCGCTTTCATCAGCTTTAGTCAATCCCTCACCAGTTTCACTTTTTCTTCTAGAATTTAATAATACAAAATATACCCCAAAGTATACCCTATTGTCCTTAAGAGCTTCCTGTAGCGTAAAACCTGAAGATTTTACCTCTAACTGTTACAAAGCGCTGACACTGGAGACTCCTTCCAAAAATGTTAAAGAAATGTCTCTACAGAAGGCTTCACTATATCAAAAATGATGTTTTTTTTTTATTTCTCTATATAATATTAGGTTGATATTATATAGATCATCTGCTATACTAATCCCAGTAAATATAGAAACCATACCATACTAGAATGAGTGTATTAATATAAACTTCATCATATATAATTATAGCTGGCAATATTGTCAGAGCTGCTGTTAAAGAAAATTAAACAATACCTTCTGACCAATCAGAGTTGAGAATTTAACAGTGCTGTACTATGACAGTTTACAAACTAGTATAACAGTCATTTGCAGAAAGTCGCCTTCTATTCAAATATTAGAACTGAAAGTGTCTGCAATTTTATTTCATTTCAAAAGCTGTGTGGGCGTTTTTTTTTTTTTTTTTTCAGTCTGAGAACATCTCTGTTCCTGTTATGGGAGGTTACTATATACTGTAATATGTAGCCCCTGCCTTGTGTGATGGATATGAGATGGTTTCTAAACCCTGTATTTTAGAACAATCTGCATGGGGTTGGCTTCCATTAAAAAAAAAAAAAAAAAAAAAAAAAAAAACTTACTAGTCTTGTCACATATACAATTTCATAGTAATTCAGAGTAAATCTAATACAGAGCAGTTTTTATATGTGATGGATCCATGCTGGTTCTACCAATAATATTCTGTGGGTATTCACTCTGGCTCAAATCCTCTGCCATGCTGTGGGAGAGTCAAATATTTTCCATGCAAGCAATCCAGCTGATTCAACTCATGTTAGATTTGTAGTAGATGATGAATCAGGCATGATCAGGTTACACTGTGCCGCAAAAGCAATGCAGACAAAAACAGCTTTAAATGCTGGCTATAACACTACTGCCCCCTAGTGGAAAAGCTGTTACAATAAGCATGCCTGTCACAACCACTGTGCTGGGGTAGCACAGCTAAGCCCTCCCTCTTAGCTCTTTTTCTTTCTAACAAAGATAAACATCATCGTAACATATCAGGTTCATTTAATCCACATCAGCTTATTTACTGTTAACAAAAGCCCTGAAGCTGGTTATTCTGGACTTTTATAGAACCAGGAACAACAGCACCACCAATGGTCAGAAGAAAAATACACAGAATGGTATGAAGGAGGGGTTGATTTGTTGTGATCTTTCCACCCCAGACTGTAGATTTGCACAGCCTATCAGAGTCGATCTTCATTTAGCATTTTAAGAGAATCTAGGTGTTAATAAACTAAGAAAACAGTACAAGTTTAATGAAAGGACAAACAACAGAATAACCAATTTTTTCATTAAAAAAAATAAAAAATCAGTGACTGTGTGTGGGTGTTCCTGTACGTATGTGTAGAGGAGACCAGGGATCTCTGTAACACGGGTCAGTATCTCTAAAAAGGAAGTATATAGTCACATAGAAAACATTCAAACCAGACATTTTAAGTGTGTTTATTGGGAGGCCACAACCTCTTCACCGAGACTGACAGGCACAATAAAAGAGCGCAAGAGAGAGAAACACAATGTTAAAGGAAATTCCTTTAATATTTCTGAATAATAGTAATAAAACGAGTCATGCACGTGATTCAGTTGCAATTGCCAACTTGTTTTGAATCAGTTCAGCTGTATCACAAATACAGAGACTGGTGCGCAGACATGAATCTTTACACTCAGTGATATATTGCCTCCAAAAAGCCCAGCAACTGAATGAAAAATGTCAACTAATGTTCAATAAACAATTTTGTTTATCCCTACAGTAGTGTAATATATCTTAGACGCCATGCTTTCTATAGGGTCATCAATTCGATTTAACCTGGGGCCAAATTTTCACAGAGCAAATACTGTTTGGGAGAGTGTTTAGTAAACACCATATAGAAAAACTGAAAGAAAAAAAAATCTGGGTATATGGGAATCAAATTTCAGTGGATAATTATTACATTACATTGATGGAAGTTTTAATTTAAAAATAACATTAGACTTGCATTTCATCTCTATCTAGGGTATAAAATATCACTTCATAAACCTCCTGCTTATGCCACAAAAACCATGTGGTGGGAAAAACAAATGTAATGCAATAAAAGTAGATCTCTGTCTTTACATATTTGTTCAAGTAAGACTGAAAAACAAGTACTGATCAAAACTACTGATGTACAATATGTTTTTACACAAAATGTTGGATGGAGATGGTTGTTTAAAATATGAAATGCCAATATACAGCGTTTCTCAAAAGTCTCCATACATAGGGGAAATTAACACTTTTAGCAAAATGTCTTCCAAAATGTTTCATAGTTAGTTTATATTACATTTTTTTCAGATAGCCTTTAAGAATGCTGTCACAAGGTTGCGATGGACGTGCAGTTACATGCATAACACCAGAAGCGTTAACACGAGTTCATCATGAGCGGGAGAGACGACTCTGTGTGTGTTTACAAAGAAATGGAAATCATGTAGATTGCTGTGGTTGCTTTTGGGGTTGCGGTTGCCAAGGGCAGCTTTGTACTCAGTGGACAGTGGATAGGTTTAACAAACCAGACTTCTTGTGAAAACTATAATGAATTTACTGGTTGCACAATTACACTATTTGTCCATATAGTACACAGTTATAGAAGGGATTTATTTATAACTGCACTATCCAGATGAGATGGGTTCCCTTTTGGGTCTGGATCCTCTCAAGGTTCTAATTTTACATATTTTTACATATAACATGTATATTTTGTCTAACAGATTCTATTCTATTCTGCTTTTATTATATTCTGGTTTATTATGTATCACTGTTGCACTGTGGGACGAGGCACTAAGGAAAAACATTTCACTACATTAATACATCACATGTATGTAATGTATGTGACAAATAAAGAACCTTGAACCTTGAGGTTTCTTCCTCATATCGTCTCAGGGAGTTTTTCCTCACCACCGTCGCCTCCGGCTTGCTCATTAGGGATAAATTCACATATTTCCGATTTATTTGGTTTAATGTCCATTGTTAAAAGCGCTTTACAAATAAAATTGAATTGAACGTAGAGGATGGTTTGTAAATAAAGTTACATTTTGCTAAAAGTGTTAAATTCCCCGATGTATGCAGATTTTTGGGACTTCCTGTAGATGTGCATCCAGATTCCCGGCACCAATTCCCCCTCGATTACATTCTCACTGCTCGCTGTTTTTTTCTTTCTTTCTGAATCTCATATTTTATAGTCCAGGAGCAAACGATGGCAGTCCTACTGGCTGTTCACAGGTGTGTGTGTTTTTGCTCTGCGGACATACTCTAATAATGTCACACACTAACACACACACACACACACACATCTCCAACGTGATAGAGTACCCCTACATGTAGTTATACATTTCATAAGTTCTTGATGGCAGGACAGCATTCAGAACATTACCCCCTTTATTACAGATCCTATATAATTTTAATGTAAATTTAAAAAAAAAAATTAAAAAGAGGGTTTGGGGCATTTGATGATCCTGGCTGCTGTAGAAGAGGCTCCAGTTGACCAGCTGAAGGATCTAAAGTACAGCTTGAAATCGTAAACATTACCGGTTATAGAGTGAGTAAAAGTACAGAGTGGCTTGGGCAACAGCGATAGATGAATTAGCATGTATGAGTGCTTTCTGATGTTAGCAAAAATGACTCAAAAAAAAAAATAATACAAACTAATATAAAATTACAGTCTCTTTACAGTCTCTTTAGGGTGCCTAAAATGGATTAACCTGAACAGTCACTGTGTCCTCCAAGCATCTCCAGTCATCTCAGCTATATCCACCAGTAGATGTTTATGTACTCATGCACGTGTTGCTATGAGGAATGCAAAAAATGACAAGTTCCCAGTGCATAAAGTGAGTGTATAAAAGACAATATAAAGTCACCTTCTTCAGCAACGACGATCCAGTTCAGCTACACAGCAGTCTTAAAGGTTGGCGTTTACACAGGAGTTGTTAAAGGGTCTCAGTCTATTTCTGTGTCTTAGTTTGGTAGGTTTGAAGTTTCCCATGGTCATCAAGGGTCAACAGGACTTGCTCTCACTTGCTTACTGCTGAAATATAGAAACAAATAATATTCACAAATCTTAAATCATAAATTCCATTATGATATGATAATCATTAAATATAGAGGCCCAAAATATGCACTAAATATTAATCCTATATATAATTGTGAAGTATACTGAATTTATTTCTGTATGGACAGCAACTCACCAAAATGCTCAGCTTTGCCACAGCCCTCCAGCTGCCTGATTGGCTGATAGACCTGTCAATCACTAGAACAGCTGATTGATTGGCGTGTTAAGCTGTGCCTCTGACATGGCCCTGCAGTGTAGTGGATGCAGATTGTGTTCAGCTCCAAGACTTGGTGGATAAATGCACATCCCTTGCAAGGCACCTGGTCCTTGACCCCGTTGCACTATGGGACGGAGCCAGTGTGTGCTGGGTTTGGTGGGTGGGTGGGTGAGGGAGGGCCACTTCATCTCCCACCCGTCTCACTCCATGAAGCGGAGTGGGTCCTGCGAGGACGGCAAGACAAATGTGGCATGGAAATGTTTCACTTTTCACTCAGACAAAATGAGCTGCACTGTGACATATCAGCCTTTCCATTTCTATTCAGTCAAGCATGAGTCTCACTTTCTCAAAACGGGGCTAGAGTCAGAACCTGAAGCAGAACTGAAAACAAACAAGAACTGAAAAGTGCTCCAGTGAAACATCTCAAGCAAAATTCTTCCTTTTTCTTTTTTTTCATACAAACTGGATATATACTACATGAACTGAGTGACTCCAGGCAATGGGGAAAACAATCACATTTTTATTAAGAAGGAAGGTTTTCATGAAAGATTTAGAGAGTTTAAAAAACAAATAGAAAGAGTCATTTATTTGATTTAAAACTTGCCACCAAAATACTGATTTCTGATTGTAAAATTACAGTCCACATGCAGTAGAGTGCAAACGTTTGCACCCCTCATTGTTTTTCAATGGAGAAAAAGGAAAAATTGATTGGCTTTTGCCTTAAGTTTTGTCATGGCCCTCTCAGTCTCAAAACCTTATTTGAATTAGGGAATGTGTGACAACAGAAACATCAGGAAGAACGTGTGAGGCTATGGGTGGCCTGAATATTACAACTGAGAGAATCCAAAAGCTGTTCAGAAGACATGAGAGTTTTGAAGGAGATTTCTAAGCAAAGCGTAGGCATTCAGAAAGGAAATGCAGTTAAACATTTAAACTGGTATATATTTTTTTTACAAATAATATATTACCATACAGTATTTAATCATTTTATTTTATGCACTCAGCTGTATGTATGTTTTTGTTATATGTGGAGCAATTTTTCATACTGTTCCAATAAGCATATACTCCAGATATGATAAAAATTGCAAAAAATAAACAGATGGCACTGTTTATGACTAAAAATGCATTGAGGCTACAATAGTTGCTTGGCCTGTAATATTGAATATAATAGATAGATAATGCCGGTAATATTTCACCGCACTTTATAAACAAGGAGCATGAAAGAGGACATGTGTTGTCTGTGGAGAGTGTAGGTGTATCTCACCTAGTGCTGGACAGGAGGAGAGGGAGCGCATGCTGGGGAGGACAGAGGACAAGCAGGAGGAGGAGGAGGAGGCGCAGGAGATGGAGCGTCACGTGACGGAGATGGAGAACGAGAGCGTGCTTTCTCCTAAAAAAAAAAAAAAAAAAAAAAATCCAAATGCAGAAAGTGTGAACTGTTTGCAAATAAAAAAACTGAATCTTTACACTTTATGGTCACAAAACCCAAGAAACGCAAGAAATGGAAATGCTTTTACTTTAAACTCAATGCTAGTGGCTACATAATACTGGGTTGTTTCCTGTTGTTACACACAACACAGTGCTAAAAACAACAACAAGGTCTCCATTCAAATCATTTGCAAATTTTAAGCAAATTTAAAGCTGGTTTGAAAGCCAAAAGTTCAAACTGGAGGCTTTGAACAGAGAAGCAAGACTGAGATACCAACAATAATCTGTATATAACGCCGTCCTGACATGTTTAATGCTTTTACATCAATTAACACCTCCAGACCCCAGTGTCAGGTCAGTGTCCTGACGTCATGGGTGTGAATCATGCAATTTTCCCATCATTTAGTACAACTAATGAAGTAAGATTTATACATTAGTACATTGCATGTATACTATAGTGCTGTTGAATTCTCGATTCTGATTGGTCAGAAAGTGTTAATTTCATTTTGACTTGTATAGGGAACGCTCATTATAAAAGGATTAAAAATGTGTGCAACTGTTGATATGGTGAAGTTTTCTGGGAGAAGATTTAATACTTTCAGTTCATTAGTGACCCTAACCCTATTTGGAATTAAACTGGCCTTGAAAGTGTACAATTTGGTCATCTACCAATTCCCACCCACCAGCCTGCGCTCACCTATCACACAACAGCTATAAACCAATGGTGGTGAAAGTTAACATGTGATTCCCACAAGAAACATAAAGCCAGCCATCGCATCTTTTGAAATGCGTCACAGGGCAGCAAAATACACTTGGTAGAAAGTGCTATCTGCCCTTTTCCACATACAATAACTAACAGATGCTTGTGATTGGCTAGTGTCACTGTGATTGACAGGGAGAGAGAGGATGCCATCCCTCCCCCAGAAAACACAGCCAGTCTTGTTCCCTTGGCTCCTGGCCATTAATGGCTGTGGCATCGTCAGCATTTGAACTTACCAACGATAAGACGAACGCTGTTCTGTTGTGTCCTTTTTATAAGTGCACTTTTAGCTCTAAAGAATGCTCTGATTTATTAAAAATAACCACAAAATTGTAGTTCTCTGCATTACTGGACCACTAACATCCTTGGAGAATGAATGTGCTTCCTCCAATAAATGTCACACTGCCACATCTATTCCAATGGCTGCTTGTGCAAAACTCCTTTTTCTTTAAATACAACTTTGCTTGATAAATGAGGAATTCTAAGTATTTTATATAATGGATTACAATTTATCCTAACATTAAGCCTAATTAATTTCTTGTGGACTTAATATAAATAGACCTAATTATTTAGTATACTCAAAAATTATAAGCAAATTTCATGGCTACATCTAAAAGTAAAAAAAAAAAAAAAATCTTTTAATTGGCACTTACTGGACTTATCTTCAAGTATATCTATAAATGCTAGTATTTGAAAAAATAATCAGTATGTGTACTTGTCACTTAGTGTACTTCTTCTAGTGTTTCACGTATACATTACTATGTTTGCAGTACACTTGAATACAACTTAAACGTTTTATTTCTTATTATACTTGATTTTTCTTTTTTACGATAATGATATTTTTAATTTAATGGCTTGTTTGTAAGGGAGATCATCAAGATTATTCCGCTCTAGTCACCCAGATTTAATACCCAGAGACAATTTTTTTTATGACATTACTGTTTAGTTTTTCCTCAGTGTAAATCTAAAAATTCGAAATGTGCATAAAAAGACCCCACTAATCACATCTATTCCACCACCCACTTCTCCGCTCACTGCCTCATGTTTCTGCACCAGTGTTTAACAAAGCCACTTGTCTACCCTGACAGTTTAGTGCATATCTCACATATCTATGTACTATGTGCATATTGTATACTGTATTTCACCTACACTTCTGGATTTATTCTATATGTGCAGAAAACGTGCAGTGTGTACCTGCGGGGGACTCTTGTGCTGGTTGGGTGTGTGTGTGTGCGGGAAGCCAGATGAAGGTGATCGGGCATCTCTGGAGGAGTTTCGGCTGTCCATGCCATTCCCATCAGCAGACCTGGGAGACCCTCCTGCTGGAGACACACTCTTCTTCCAGGCCAACGAGAAGGAGACGAGTCATATTAACCACAAACAGAAGATCACACATCACCAAGCAAATGATTAGTCATTTGTGTAGCACATGATTATTTCAGAACTTAATTAAATTAATATTTATACCACAGCATTGTCGACCTCTCAATTCTGATTGGTCAGAAGGTGTCTATAACAGCAGCTGTGACTGCTTCACATGAACAAATTAAAAGGAAACTTAAGTAATAGTTGATATGGGGAAGTGATCTGTGAGGAGACGTTTATTTAGCATTTTTGCTAGGAGTCTCAGAGTCAGAGGTAAAGCTGTTCCTTTCTCAAACACGGGAAAGTTTTCAGGATGTAGGGCTTTGCTTTTTCCTCTCTAGCAAGACAAGCTGAAGTTTTTTTGCCTAATTAACTTAAAGAGACAGAAAAAAGAGGCTATTGATTAAATGAATGTTTACAACTGTTATAACGTTAAGCAAAAACAGGAAGTAACTTGTTTTGCAAACATTCCACAATATTAAATGTAACTCTAAACAGATAAAAACTATAATGCATTGTTCTTTAATAAATAAAAAGTGTAATCAAATATCTGTGGTGTAAGAGAAATAAAACACTTTAAGATGTGCAGTTATTGGGGGGAAAAAAATCAACTTGATTATTGTCTTTTAATAACACAGTGTTTTATTCCTTACTTACGTTTTAGCTTCACAGCATCAACATCAGACATTAAAACATATTTTTGTACCAAATGTTTCCAAGTTGAATTACTCAATTATTATAAATAAAAATTATGTGTCAATACTGTTTTCCTGAGATTCATTAATATTTATTTTGTTCTAAACATCGAGTAAAATGTTTGTGGAGTTTTAATGTTTAACGTTAATCTTTACATTAGGTTTGGATGGATCTTACTGTTCTTGAACAAATCTCTAACACCCATGGGGGAAAAAAACTCATGTTTAAGCTGAGAAACACAAGCTGAAATAAAAGTATTTCGTGTTTTAAAGAGGATTCCAAGCTCTGTAACTTATTACAAGTAACTTGTACAAGTAAACTGTAACTTGATTCCAAGCTCTGTTAATATACAGACACTGTAAATTTACAATATATTTTACAAGTGTATTGCTAGAAAAGGGTGACATGACTTATTGGTAGTCAACAGAACTACTATGCAGATACTATTAATGTTTCTTTCTAAAAAAAAAAAAAAAAAAAAAAAAACCTGGCTGGATATAAAAAATAAATATTGCCTTAAATCCAGACCATTATAAATCTTTTCCCGGTTCAGAGTGACTCCTCATTGGCAATTAAAGCACAAGATTATGGATAATATGGTTCTGGGAAACTAAATTTGTGGTTGCAAACTTGTTATTTTAAATCTTACTTGCAGCTGTTTGACTGTCTGCTCTGAGTTGTGAAAACCTGATAATTCAGCCATGTCCTGACTGGGGCTTATAATTATAGACACGATGTTGACGCTAGGCCAGGGCCATGGAGGAAGAGGCAGAACAGAATAATTAGGCCGTACCTCTTTAGTGCTGTCCCGTTTCAAACTGTCCTCATTTTTTTCCACTTCTCTGTCCTAGAGGAAGAAGCAAAATGTCATCAATTATCTTCCTCTTTCATCATCAGCCTGTCTATGTCTATATAAGGAATTACAGTGGCCCGAAATCGGTTTTATTTCTGTCGAGTGACATTTATCTGCACTGAAACTCAATGCATTCATTCATTCGTCTTCAGTAAGCGCTTTATCCTGGTCAGGGTGGTGGTGAATCTGGAGTCTATCCCAGGAACACTGGGCACGATGCAGGAATACACCCTGGACGGAATATTTTTGCACCATCGTAGCACAAAATGCACACACACATTCACACCTAGGTGTAATTCAGCATAGCCAATCCACCTACTGACATGTTTCTGGGAGGTTGGAGGAAACCTGAGAACCTGGAGGAAACCCACACGGACACACAGAAGACATTACGAAAAGCCACACAGACAGCCAGCCAAGCTCAGTGTTACTTCAGTGTTATTTACTATTACTCCAGGTCTCTAGGTGACTTTGTTTTCTCTGAAAATGAGCATGGCACACATAATTTAATGTAGGAGAATGGTATTCTATGCACTACCATCCACATTTTCCACTTTCCATGTCCCGTCTCATCAGTATGCGTCATCAGTATTCCAAAGGCATGCTTGCAAGGAAGCAGTAATATTCTCCACAATGCATCTCTTTGCGCAACTAACACATGTGAAATTACATTTTAATATTTCATTGGTATCTAATATAATGATACTTCGTCATGTTGTCTATGTAAAAGCTGTTCCATTTAATATAATTTTTCACTTTTGGCAAGTTATAGGAGAAGTAAATTTGCTGACATGAATGCTTAATTAGCCAAGGAAAAAATTTTTCCTGACTCCATGACATTAGTGTCTCTAACACTTCCCTATTCACTATTTTTATATCAGGTAGGGGATCTGTCACTATCTACTGAGAGTTTAATTTAAATCACAATGTGTGTGTGTGTGTGTGTGTGTGTGTGTGTGTGTGTGTTGGGGGGGAGGGGGGGGGGGTCATAAATTGCTTTGATGAAAAAGAAATAAATAACAATAACATCAGTCTATATTTAATACCTGACCGGCAAGTGTAATTTTATAATTGTACTGTTTTATTAGTGGGAAAGATCAAGCATGTGGAATAGTGAAGTGAATTGTACTGATGTATAATAAATAGTGTGTTATTCATGTGCTGACAATGAAAGAAATTAGACAGACTTTATGTCTGTATAACGTCTGCCTCACCCACAATTTTCCGTGAAATCTACTTCAACTGCCAGTTCTTCGGTGATGTCTCAGACTTGTAATGTGGTTCGTATGACTAACTGTAAGCTGTATAAAATGGATAAAACTTCACAGTGATTCACAATCTTATTGCAGCAAGTCATCTTGGACAACTGGAATTTTTTTCCCTTGCAGTTTGCTATTGTTTTGTCCTACAGGCCCGAGTTTCCCAAAGTACAAACCTGGAATTGTACCTGACAGCTTGACAGTATATATATATATATATATATATATATATATATAAAGATTTGTATTGTGTTTTTTTTGTTAGCTACAATAACCTCCTAGGTCCAGTGCAGACATCACACACTAAATCCACTTGGCTGAAAGACTGTTTAGTTTTGAGGTCATTTTTCTGCACACTGTTCCTTTAACAAGCTGGCATCCCATGCAAAGGATCTAATTAAGAAAAAGTATGAGTCAATCAGCCCAGGATATGACACAGTGTTTGTTGTGTGCGAGTCTGTGCGTGAGTGTGAGAACCGTACTCGGGGTGTGGGAACTCGAGGTTTTCCTTCTGCACTGCTTCTCTTGCTGTCTGTCGCAGACTCGGGTGGACAACCTAGCGGCAGAGGCAGCCTCTGACCCACAGACTGACTCACTGCAGCTGAGTCTGAAAAACTCTGTCAAACATAGCACATCAATACACATTATACACCACGAACTCCATACCTAAACATATGTGGAGTATTTCTCATAGTATATTGTCAATGACAAAATTATTGGCACCCTAGTATGAAACACAATTACAAGTCATGCTATTTTCTCAAACATCTGGAGAGATTACACACCATGAAGGGTGTCAATAATTTTGGAACTGATAAGATACATAATAAATTTTATATATATATATATATATATATATATGTGTGTGTGTGTGTGTTTGTGTGTCATATTTTATATATATATATATATATATATATATATATATATATATATATATATATATATATATATATATATAGGGGTGTTTTTGACTGAACCTGGAAATCCTTCATAAGATTAAATGGTGTTACACCACAACACTGTTGAATTCTCAATTGTGATTGGCCAGAAGGTGATTAATTTTCTATAACAGCAGCTCTGACAGTAGTTCCGGCTGCAAGGTTTCTAATAACGCACTAGTTCTAATTACTTCTAATACATTATCTAACACGTTCTCTTACATAGTGACGTGTGTGATGGATTAAAAAAAACCTGTATAATTGTTAAGTCAATTGTTGGTGAAGTTTATTTACTATTTTTGGAAGGAATCTCCAGTGTCAGCACTTTGTGACAGTCAGAGGTAAAGCTGACAGGGGAGCGACTTTCAGAGATAGGGCTTTGTGATTTCTTGATAACATGACAAGCTGTACTGGTGAGGGAACGAGTGCTTATAGCTGCTTATGCTATAGTGTAAGTCCTAACAAGAACTTGTATCGTGGACGTTCCACAACATTAAATGAGACTATAAATGGATAAAAAGTACATCTCATGCTTTAATCAATTAAAAATTGTAATCGTTGGCATGCTTCAGGATGTGATGTCATTATAAAATAATCAACTCCAGGGCGGTAACAGTAAGTCTGCTTCACGTTGGCTGCATCGCACCGCTGTTTAATTGCTGATTAACTTTGTATAATGTCCTGGCATGTTTTATTCCTCCCAGGATATGACACAGCATTTGTCAGTATTTCACAATCATTACTGACATACACTGTGCTGATAATTACAATACATCATGTAACATGTATAATTATGTATTAAACAATACATATAATAAAGTTTGGTTTGTTTGCTGTGCAGTAAGATATACAGCACATGACTGCCTGCAGCATGTCTAGCACTTTTCTGTACTAGCCAATGAGAAACCGGAGAGAAATAAACAAGCAATATAAAACCAGTCTAATGCTGCACCAAACACTAAAGCTATGCACACTCCATTTAGCCCAGTGACTGAGGATCCCGTGAGAAGTTCTCGGACTCGTTGCACAGCAGTTCCATACATGCATACATCAGAAAATCAATAAGACTCGCCTGCAGTACATGTAACAATTTACATGGCACTTTATAATAAATTTTCACTAATGGTAGTCATCATCTACATGTTGATACATACTGATATACATGACTATGGGTCGTACTCACCCTGTTTGGAGCACCATCTAGAAGAATAAAGAAATACAGAAACAGTTGAGACTTTATTCAAATGCTACTATACAGTCATATGTCATGTCATAGTGAAACACTGGAATAAGAGTAAGGTGCAATTATATATTACAGCATCACACCATTGAAAACGTTGTATTAAAACATGACTGTCTGAAGCATTAAGCATTATTTTTTGTTCTATAGCAATGTGTTATTGTCATTATTATTATTACTACTTGTGCACAATAGCTATGGATGCTATACTGAATAGTTCAGGAGCTGCTGATCTCCTGGGATTTTCATGCAAAATAATCTCTAGTGTTTAGACATAATGGTGCGAAAACAAAAAACATCGCATGAGCAGCAGTTTTGTGGGTGGAAACGCCTTGTTGATGTGAGAGGTCAAAGGAGAATGGAAACATTTCAAGCTGACAGGAAAGCTATGGTAACTCAAATAAGCACTCTTTACAACCGTGATGAGCAGAAAAGCATCTCATAATGCACAAGAACATAAATCTGAGGCCACAGTGGGCACAGGCAGGGAAAATGTCACCTGTTCTACTACATTTATATCTGTATCTGGCTAAATATACCAGAAGTGAATTGAACAATCAGGTATAAATCTGTGTTAAATGCATGGATTTACACTTATGTTTTCATATCTATCTAATGATCAAGATACACAAAGTGACCAAGTCTAAACAGGGTCTTGAAAAGATCTGATTATATCTTCACTATGCATGTTTGACTTCAATGCGTAAATAAGAAGTCATTTTGTTTGTACCTCTGGGATCCACAGATTCGGGGTGAGTGACGTCATCTTTAGGCACCAGATGTGGCGGGAAGGGGAAAGCCCCCGGGAGGGCCATGAGACCGACTCCTGCTCCGAGAGACAAGCCTGACTGGTGATGTGTCAGGGGGAAGCCTGGAGCATGATGGGACAGGTGCTGGAGCTGCTGTTGCTAAGGAGGCAGGCAAAGAAAAAGGGGTCACTAAAGGCTCAGACAACTGACTTAAAGTACATCCACCCATACAGCAACTCGCAGCAACAAAGCGACTGGAGACATTTTCAATGGGAGCTGGCGACTTCCGGCGACATGAGCGACAGCGACCAATGGCGACTAGATGTGGGCGTGTCCAAAGCATGTCCAGCCAAACTGCGCTACCAATGGAGCTCTACCAGTAGAGCTATATGTACAGTTTATATGCGAACGCTCTCCCTACAGAATGTTTAATTTTAGCAGCAAGAGGACTAGTTGCGCCACCCACTGATAAATGTTACTATGGCAACCAGTAGTAGGAACGCCTACTGGCAACTTCATAGTACAGCGACTGGCGACTTGCAGTGATAAAATGTTCATGTTAATGCTGTAATAATGTGTGATTGGCAAGGTGAATGAGAAAAAAAAAAACATACTCACCCCTATGATAGCATTGAGGTCAGCCATGCTCACATGCTTGGATCTCTCAACTGCCTGGGCCACCTGGTGCTGATGCTACATCAATACATAAAGATGAACTTTAGCTAAATCTTTCCAGCAAGAACAAAAGGGTCTCCTTACAAATAAAATAAGTCATAAGTAGATATTTGAATTCGGATGTATTCTAGTCTTGTAATCCTCATATTAACTTTAACAAGCTGGAGAAAAATACTCAGTGCAAAAGAAAATTCACATGATACTATGTCTGAACACAGCAAAAAAAACATTTACTGCTTTAGCAACAAAACATTTCAGATTAGTATTTCTACAGAAAAACAGAAAAAGAAACTTTCAACCTTGAAATTAGAAAATATGTCTAAGTGTCTTAGTAACCTTACATTTGTTTTATTGTTATCTCATAATGAGAAATATTAGACAGATTCGACTACATGTTCAAGATATTTTCACCTGATAAGAGAGCATTTTCCAAAAACACAAAATGACCATGCAAACTGATTTTAGATTTTATGATATTTGTTTTATTTATTGTCAGCTTGGTAAATGGACTTGTTAATAATGAAAAGTGTTTTCTAATTATATTGTGGTATTCAATTATGCAATATTTTAATTAACACTTTTAATTAAAAATGTGCAATTTTCAAAAGCATACAAAACCATAAGTCATTATAATAAAAATCAAGTACCTGGTTGCTGGTTTTCAATTCAGTTTCAGAATTTCAGTTTTGGTCTTAGACAAGATCTTTCATTTTGGTGCATCACTAATTTTTACATAACTCTTCATTAGTCTATATATGCACCAATTCAAATGCGGATTTGCTCATCTGAATTGGTGCAGCTGCATCATAAATATAAAACCCACTGCGCCAGTTTGAACTGGTGGAATCTTTAAACCCCTAATTAATACACAACCCATCCAGTGACAAAGTGTACAGTGGACACATCACATTAGTACTGCTGTCTATTTGACACAGTTCACCCAAACAAGCTTATTTCCTGTTATTGCTCCTACTGGACTCATTTAGGGTATTATGGCTCGAACATCCCCAGCATGCTCTCTGTTTGCCTGGTAAAAAAAGCTGTATAAAATATTGATAGATGAAAGGGAGGGGAGATTAGGCTGTGTTGATGACCACCTCTTGTAAATAATTAATGTCTAAATAGCTGTGAGAGGAAGAATAAGGGCCTTCTGTAGTAAGTAACACTTTAATGTTGAGTGGTGAAAGGCTATGTGTGTGTATGTGTGTGTGTGTGTGTGTGTGTGTGTTTGTGTGCCATTAATTTCGCTCACCTCTTGGGACAGGAGAGGGATAATCTGAGTGCATATAGCACTGAGCCGCTTCACAATCTCCGCCTGCAGGGAAACACACACACATGCGCATGCACACGCACACGTGCACACACGCAACACACAGCTCAGAGAAAATCCTATCAAGCAGCAGAGGACATATTAAACATGACAATCGAGGGCAAGCATTACTGCTCCTGCTCCAGTCTGTGTTTCTCCGTCTTTCTGGAGAAGAAATACTACCTCAAATATGCTAATATTTAAAGCACATATTCAACAACAACAGGCTTTTAAGATCCAAAAATATCTTTGCTACCCCCAAGCGGTAACTTTAACACGCTTTTCCCCTCATCTGATAAAGGAATAAAACACAGCAGGTCTCGACGTGTTTCAGTTCCCTTATTCCACAGCAATTCGTCAATGGTTACATTTTTTTTATTAAAGAATGACATGTACTTTTTATCCATTTATGGTTATATTTAATGCTGTGGAAAAAGTTACTCCTGTAATCAGTTAGTTTATAAACAATCGTTCCTTCAGCAACCTTTTTTTTTCTTTATCTTGAAGTTAATAATACAAAAAAAAAAAAAAAAATGCAGCTTGTTATGTTACCAGAGAACCGTAAAGAAACTCTCTGTCCTAAAGACCTTCCCATGTCAGAAAATCTAAAATTACAGCTTTACCTCTGACTGTTAGGAGCTGACATTGGAGACTCCTTCCAAAAATACTAATAAACATGTGGAGTGTCTCAGTGTGAATTTTTACCACAGAAACAATAACATCAATACGATCATATTAATATAAACTTGTGATTTGTCTTACAGCCACAACGACAGTCAGTGCTGATGTTATAGAGAATTAATCAACACCTTCTGACCAATCAGAATCGAGAATTCAACTATGCTGTGGTATTAGTGTAACTAAAAGCATAGAAGTATGGTTTCAGAGACAGGTTTAATTACGCCAGCCTGTTTTACACTAACCCACATAAACTTTAAAACCCAAATGGCCTGAAAAAGGAGAAAAGCACCAGGGGTCTTATCAGGATTAGCCCACTTTGTATGTTTTTCAGTGTGTATGTATGAACACACACTCACAGCTTTGCTGCTTTTGGGAGGAAAAAACCACCAAGCCAAACAACCCTGAGCAGTGTTGCTCAAAGTATCAAAAGTTCAATATCTTTTCAGACTATTCCAATATTTTAGAGTCTATGCCTTAGGTAAAAGGTTAATAATGTATGATGTTGATAAAAAATGATAAAGAAATTCACCTGTGATCCTTGTAAAGCACACTGTATGTAGCCTACTATTAAATAAACTCTATAACACTTTGTTATTCATAACAGAAATCTGGTGTTAAAAACACACTATCTTACATCACATCCTAAAATTATGATTAATACTGTTCAGCATCTCATAGTGAGAAACTGCCAGCAAATTCAGTTTTCAGGTCTATTAGCATCTAAAACATACATTTTTTTTAAATTTAGTAACATATGTAAGCTTTTGTTCTTTGAACCATATACACTGTATAAAAAACAGAAATAAGACCATGACAAATGTTTTGTTTTGTTTTTTTTTTGGCCATAGTATCATCTTACAATGTAATTTTTCTCTGTCTGGTATATACTCAACTTTAACATCTTAATATTATGTCTCATTAGTATAAATTAGCTTCTTATATTTAAGACAAGCCCACAAAGCGAGTGCAAATGCGACACAGCACAGTGACTTCTTCCTAATGACAGGATTACATTTCATTATTTTTCGAGAGAATTCAAAAATGGAAGACGTTCCACATAATCCAAAGCAAGTAATAAGCAGCTTGTTTTTTTTTAAGTATTGTCATCTGACAAAGAAAATAATCATTTAGTGTTTTCTGTAAGGAGATGTTTCTTTAACATTTACGGAAGGAGTCTCCAGTGTCAGCACGTTGTAACAGTTTTCCACCATGGGAAAGTCAGAACAGAGGACTTTGCTGTTTCTCAGTAACATGAAAAGCTAGAAAAGAAAAAAAAGAGAGGCTGATGAGGGAACTACTGTTTACAGCTGCTATAACATAAGTGATAATAGGAACTAACTTGTTTCTCAGAGGTTTCACATCATTAAATAGTTAAAGAGTGTGATGTGTCATTCATTGATATGTTTAAAAATTGCAATGTTTAGCAAGTTACTGAATGGTATAAAAGAGAGACACAATTTGGGACATGCTGTTATTGGAAAATAATCAACTTCAGGGTGATAACAGTAACACTGCTATGCTTCGGGCGAGGTGGTTACACCTCCTCTCGTTGATTATTTTCCTATAACAGCAGGTCCCATATTTTATTATTCTTTACATATTTTAGTGGTAGAAATAACACCATACTATGACACAACAAATGTGTTTTCTTATGCGCATTTGTGAGGATTTAGGTACAGCTTCCAGATTCCAGGACACAGTGTTTATACCGACTAATTTTCCACCTCTGTGATAGTAATAAATTAGGTGAGTCTGGTATTTAATGAGTTATGTTAAGAAATGTATTGATTACTTTATGATGTGATGTTCCATGCATAATGAGGTGTCAACTCTGATTCACGTTCAGTTATTTGTTCCTATCTTTTGTGAAAAACAGCATAAATACTTAGAAGAAGTTAGATGAAAGAACTCATAACATGTTTAGTAACTTCATGCAACGTTTCTTACCTGCTTCTGCATCTCAATATTCAGTCCATACGACATCTCATAGTACTATAGCAAAAACATAAATGAAAATATAATTATGTGATTGTAAAAACAGGCTCCGATGCTGATTCCAGTCCAAATTAAATGAATTACTCAGCTTGCATGACATAAAGATAAATTAACGGAGGTTTTTCAATGAAACTGTGCCTAATGATCTTGCTAATGATTTATAAACTAGAACTAGAAATGAAACACCCCTATAACATGGACTATTCCACATGGAAGAGACAAGGGGAAATGGAGGAAGGCCTACATTTCTCAATTGGCTTTCAGTCTTTTATTGACTTCCTCTCCAAACTGCATTTAGGAGTAATCTGCAATAAAAAAAAAAACAGGGCACTCACCATGATGTAATGCCGGTGCATCTCCGTCTTCTCCGTGGCCAATTTCTCACACTCCAACTTCAGACTGAGAGAAAACAGAAAACTGTAGCTCAGGTTTCTTTTATTGTATGTCACGATACATTACTTCAAAAAAAAATTTGAATATTTCTGAACAGAACATTGTAAAAACATGTCTGTTTGTTGGAATGGTACCAGAAATATAATATATCACTTTGGTTAAATGTCAAATGAATAAATGTAAATGTGAGGAGGCTGGTCTTGGTCTGGATCTTGTTATCGAGTAAGCTATGCCTAATAGTGCTAACTGGGATCCTCACCTGTGGTACTGGGCCTGGAAGAGCTGGAACTCCTCTTTGATATGGTCCAACGTCTCCAGAACGGTGAACTTCATGCCCGCGTGGCCTGGCACCAACGGAGCCTATGAGACACCGAAAACAAACTGTAAATCCAACTGCATTACGACTGAATATCCACTAGTTGGGAATAATACAGTAAAAAGAAAGTATAGCTGAACAGATCCATTTCTAAACCCAATCTTACCAGTCCACAGACTGTTCTAGTTCACCCACAAACATGAGAAAAAGACCAGAACGAAAGCGCACAGCAACAGGAAAAAGTAAGAACTTGTAAACACATACGTAAGTATTTGTCCAGTGAGACAAAAGCCAGGTGTCGAAGACAGAGAGGCTTTGGATTCATAATTCAAGATGCACTTGCACCACTTGATCCTAGTATTAAACATATTCATACATTTCAATAATTTGTAGGACACTGCAGAATTTGGTATAATTTTGTTTAAATTATAGCTATGTTATGCTATGTTTCTGCTCTATGTAGTGAGCATATGTAGTATATATGAAGCTATTTGGCATTTGGCATAACTTTGTGTTAAAGGGCGCTTAAAAAAAAAAAAAAATAATAATATAAATTCTAATAACAAGTCATATGATTACACATTATTGCACAGTAGTGTATTATTGTACTTTATATTATGAGTGTATTTTGTACAGTGTTCTATGTGGCACAATGTTTAGCCTATTTTTGTCTATACAGTTTTGCTGAATTTTTGCACTTGCCAAGGCTCTTGTCTGTGCAGAACAAATTCCCTTTCGTACATAAATAGTGCTCTATTATATTCACTGTGGATTGCAAATAACGGTGCTTGCAAAATCCCAGCCTGAACAGTAAATGCTTTGTTTCATAAAACGCCTCACATGCTAGCACACAGGCCTGCAGTCCTATACCCTACCAATGGGGCACGTCATCCAACGCTATCACGCCTCATGAAGGAAAGCTTGTGGACACCAGATGGATTGCTCATGCTTGCTGAAGCAGCCTTTATTCATTTCTAGGCACCCAAATATCCACCAGTCGATATCAGTGTAGCCAAGCATTAACTTTTACCTTTATATTTCAGCCCCATTGTTCTAGCGTTATGTAAACTAATATGTGACTGAGAACAGCCGCTAGCAAATATCCATTTCCTTCTGAGCAAAGAAAAAGCAGTGTAACATGACGTCCTGTCTTGCTGTGCCAGGTAACCTTTAATACAAAGATACCGTGTGTACATAATCCTGATAAAATAAAGAGTAATGGGGGTGAAGAGTGCGTAGTTTAGGCTGGGAGCAGCTGTGCAGGCAGCACGGCGGAGATACAGCTGCTGAGAAATAAGAGGTCATTACACACACGCTACAGACAGTATGACAAAGCACTGCATTATCGGCCAGGCTACTGCACACACTGCCATCCTGCAGGAATACAGCCATCTATCTCAATGTTTTACTGTGTCAGGAGGGAAAGAGAGAAGAGAGAGGGGGGTGGATCACAGGGCCGTGAATAAGGCGCTGCTGAAATATTCACTACATGGGCCACAGATACAGCAGCAGACAATCTTACAAGAGATTTGTGGTGAAAAGGAGATACAAATTTTAGCAAAATACCTCAATATCTGTTATGGCAATGATATAATAGTTAGCAATGAATGATCCAAGCATTCCTGCTGTGTGCTCACACGTAAAATTAAACAGATTTAAAAAATATATGAAGATCATTTTGATCAAAGAGTTCAAGAAGCAAAAAATCTGATTAATTTCTAACACCACTAGTAATGCAACTGACAATAAAAAAGACTTTAAAAAAGAAATAACAGCAAATAAACAGCAACAATGACCGTATCAGTAATCACCCAGATCACCCAGGTCTAAGGCACCATATTTAAATCCTTATAGACCATATGGTTCTTCTGCATACATGGAAAGTTAGCACGCTAATATATATACATTATATATATATATATATATATATATATATATATATATATATATATATATATATATATATATATATATATATATGTATATATATATAAAACATGGCAGAGCATGCTGTAATACAAAACTAATCAATGATGCAGAGGTCTGATGTGGTCCAATGCAAAGCGAAATTACTGTTAAAACCAAGAATATGGTTATTTCCTATAACACTAAATCCCGTAGTGGTTTATTCCTCTTATACCACAACAATTTGCCAAAGATTTAATGTTGTGGAACAGCTACGAGACAAATTAGCTCCTGTTTTCACTTACAAATGTTATAAAAGTTATAAAAGTGATAAACAGTCATTCCCTCACCAGCCTGTTTTAACAATACAAAGCACTGACACTGGAGACTCCTTCCATTAAGGTTACAGAACCTTACAGAAAACTTTATATTTTAAATATAAAGTATACATAATTATAAGCATAAATGTGAATTCTATTAAATATTATATTATATTATAGTATATTATATAGAAATTATAACATAATGGAACGAGCGCATTAAAATAAACCTCTAATTTGAATTGCTTTGTTACAAATCACATTTACTCCATTATATATACTTATGCTTGTTAATGCACTTTTACTGTTTTAATGATCTGCTGCATCTTTTCTGTGGCCGAATCCCAAAGACTTTCCGACAGGCAGATAGTGTACTACGTAGGTAGGAAAAATTATGTCATACCCTATATAGTGTACATGTGTAGTGATTACGAAGTCATTTGAGATTTCTGCCTATCTGTGTGTTTAAAGAGCTTACATTTCTAAAAAAAAAAAAAAAAAAAAAAAAAAAAAAAAAAAAAAAAAAAAAAAAAGGACAAATCAAAGACTGAATAATACTGTGTCATTAAAAAAAAAAGCCTGAGAAGGTGTCAGGCTACAAAGGTTATGTGTCTATATACATCTCTGATGATCTCTGAATGTCGTTTGAGGGATCAGAACACAATGTGTGTCCAAGACCCCTTTCACACTTGTGCTTAGAGCGGCCCACTTGTCATCACATCAACCGAGATGGATGTTAATACCACAGCTGAACAGGGTCTTAGTGTCACCTCTGTACACCGAATTTATTAAGCATTGAGTACAAAGCCAGTTGAAGTGGTCCTGATAAACACCACATGTGTACTATTGCATGAACGTCTTCACTGTTATTAAACTGTGTCACTCTGAACAATGAATGAACATCAAGTCAGTACATGAATTCCTTTCATTATCAAACACTACAGCATTTTACAGAAGAACCAATCATTTTTTTGTTGTTTGTGTGTTTGTGTGTGTTCTGTTCAGAAAGAATCATGAACACCATAAGTTAAATATTTGGACTGTTATATATACAGACAAAAGTGAATATGAATGTCATCTATTCGAATTATACGCAATAAATCATTGTTTTTTATGTCTGTGTATTTAATAAATGTACTTTTTGTTCATGATTTATCATACTTGCTACAGGTAAGATTTGCCTTTAAAAACATATCTTTCAAAACTACAAGATGTTAAAAAATATGAAAAAAATAAATAAATAAGGACCCTAAATATAAATCTCAGAAATTAAAATCGCATTTTTAATTAGGCCAGAGGTAAAGCATGTGGCATTCCCAGGGCAAAGCAGACGCTTTCCACGTTTGCATACACAACCACAAAGTGAAGAGACGTGGCACACAGAGTCAACAAATTCAAAAGATATTAACCATAACGAGGTAAGTGCATTTAAAATCTCTATGTTCTACTGAAATAGCTAAATTCCTATGAAGCAGCTAACCTTGTATGTTAGCTAACATAGCCAGCAAGCTAACGTTAGCATAGCCTCACTAGTTGGAATGTTATCTACATGTAAATTGCTGCACTGGGCATATGCTAAGCATCAACTGTTTAACATCACTGGAAAACTAGCTATTTGTGTAGCACACAAAATTGGCCAAAACCGCATGCACATCCATGTAACTAATGCACACAAAGTCTAATGCACACTAAGAGAGCGTCTCCCTCTCTGTCACACATACATACAGGCACACACACACACACACACACACACATACGTCACAATACAGACCATTTATCCTTTATGACACATATAATAACACACATGCCTCTTGTTTCTTTAAGAACAGTGTGTGAGTGTGAGTGGGTGCAGTGACATTTTCATAATGACATAATAATAAATTCCATTTATTGATATTTTAGTGATAGAAATAACAAGCTGACTGACAGAACATAGAATAAATGGTTTTTTCTGTCCTTTTGTGTGTTTTTCTGACACAATCACGTATCAGGCATCAAATCCTCATTTCTATTTTATGCTGACAAATTTATGCTAATAAATGTTCATGATCTTGCATTTAATAAGCTTTGCCAGTCATTCGATTTATTCTGTTAATTATATAATGTGCCATATCTGATTCACATTTAGTAGCTGAGTTGTTTGTTCTTATTTTTTGTGAATAAGCAAATTCAGTCAACTGTAGACTGTTTATGTACAGTATATTAGCGAAGTAGCATATAGGTTTAGTGTACCAAGTTAGGTTATGAGAAATAGGACAGGACTTTTAAGGCTTTGACTAAAGAAAGGAAAATAAGTGTGTTAAGAAGGCTCTTAAGAATTAGTAATACACCAGAGTTATACCAAAGATTTACACTAATTTACACCAAAATAAAGCAACTGAGGTGCCAATACTGTTAAGAGAGAACTAGAAAAATACATAACAGAATGTTTTTCCCTCCCTAATTTAGTGACCTGCCAATTCCTACCCATCAGCCACTTCTCTCCTATCATACGACTGCTACCAGGATGAAGGCTAACACATGCTTCTTCTGAGATATGTGAAGCCAGCTAATTGCATTTTTTTCCAGCTGTTGCTCATGCTGCCTCTCAGGGCAGCGTAACACACACGGAGGAAAGCGCTATCTACCCTCTTCCGCATACAGGAACTCACAGATGCCCAAGATTGGCTAATCTCCCTGTGATTGACAGGGGAGAGAGAGTATGCTATCCCTCCCATAGACAATTTCGCTCTCTTGGCTACTGGCCACGGATGGCTATGGCATCATCAGCATTCAAACTCACGATCTCTGGACAACAGAGTGAACACTTTTCCGTTACACCACTCGGGAGCACAGAAAAAACAGAATTTTACTCTACAACAAAAACCCTAGCGTATATCAGTGAACGAGACTGTTAATTCATTCGTTCATTCTTTTTTTCAGACAGCAAGGCAAATGTCTGATGTGACCACTACTTAATAATTAGCAGCTACTCCACAACTTTTAACAAGCAAAGAGACCATAGCTCCGCCCACTTGCTTTGAATTGACTCACAAGACCATGACACATGAATTCACTGGCCAAAGGTTACCTAAACTGGCCAAAACAAAAGTAACCAGAAGCATGTGCTTTTCTTTACGTCCTTTCCCCTTTAGTGAATTGCCCATTTTGCCAGGTGAATTTTATTTATGTTTAGACTAGCTGCTGCTGAAAAAAAAAAAATTAAAGCATTTTTTAATTAAGTTTTCAGGTGGTTTGCATATCACCATAGCAAGTATACTGTATACAAGCATTGTATTAACAACATACTGTCAGTGTTTACCTAAACATTTGACTGTAAAGTCCGAGCGACGGTTCTCTCCACTATGTTTTTAAAACTTTCATGCTCTCATGTCCGTGTCCAAAGAAGAAATCTTAGAAATCTTAGAACTTAGCTGTACTTGTACTGCTTTTTTTATACAGAGGCTATGATAACACTACAGTGCCTACTGAATATCATGCTATATTGTGAAATGATATCTATGTACTACGGTACACTGCACGTGCAGTGTGTTGTGATCTCCATGTCCACTGTAGGTATTAACACACACACTTTGCGGTGTGTGAAACTCCAGCTCGGCCTGCTCTTAACTGTGATGACCTCATCTCTATTACCTCTTCCCTTTTATAACAGCCGCAGGACTGAAATGACTATCCTGCAGATTAAATACACTAGAGGGAATTAAAGTAGATTGAGCTGAGATCACATGATAGGGTTCGAGCTCTTCACTGTCCAAGAGGAAGCTACTGTGCTCTCTGGTTATTACAACATCCTTCCGGCTGTATGTAAAGAATATGTCTAGTGCTTTCATATTCAGGTATTTACAAAATCTCAGAAATAAAGGGATTTTTCAAGGATGGATGGAAAACAAGTGAAACAGTTTAAATGTAATAAGGAATGGATTTGAATAAAGTACTTGAGTAGCTTGTTCATTAAAACCGTAGCTCCTGGTTAACTGATGATGCATGGCCTGCATGACACACTACTGGCTTTTATATTTTGTGACACTAATAAAACTTGTCTGATTTTTCAGTTATGCGCAGAGACATTTTTCACATTTTACCCAGTCTGCACATTCAGGGTAAATCCCACAAAAGGAGTTAATCCATCTTCTGTACTGCTTATCCTACACAGGGTCACGGGGAGCCTGGGGCCCATACCAGGGGACTCGGGGCACGAGGTGGGGGACACCCTGGACGGGGTGCCAACCCATTGCAAGGCACAATCGCACATACACTCTGGACAATTTAGAGATCAATCAGCCCACGACACAAGTCTTTGGACTGGGGAGGAAACCGGAGTACCCCCCTGAAGCATAGGGAGAACATGCAAACTCCACACACACACACACACACACACACACACACACACGGGGGAGGCAGGAATCAAACCCCTACCCCGGAGGTGCGAGGCAAACGTGTTAACCACTAAACCACCGACAGCACATGAGTGGTGAATTCATGAACCTGATTGGTCAAACTTTTCTATAACAGCAGCTCCAACAGTAGTTTCAGCTGCAAGACAAATCATAGGTTTAGTATAAAGTGCTTACTGCAATATATCATCATTTCTACAATAACAGCTCATACAATTGTTGATATTATTAAGCTTTCTCTAAGAAGATGTTTATTTAATATCTATGGAAAGAGTCTCCAGTGTCAGTGTTTAAAGATTGAGGACTGGCTATGTTTTTGTATTAACTTCAACAGAGAAAGCTGCTATAACTAACATGGAACTAACATGGTTCCTGGATGTTCCACAGCATTGAATGTAAGTATAAATGGAGTATGATGTCTTGTTCATTAATTAATACAAAAAAAATTGCAAACATTAGCATATTGCTGTGGTATAAGAGGAATAAAACACTTTTAGACATGCTGCTTTTTTTTTTTTTTAAATAACAGTATGCCCTGTTGTGTTTTATTTCTTAATCTTGTGTGCTAGTGGCCAGAACATTGGCAAGACTGACAGAGAACCACTGTTGGACCTAAACTATATACCTGGATGGCATTCTGCATCTCTAGTAAGTTAATTTAAATAAAAAGCATTTTCTGAAATTAATAATAATAATAATAATAATATACATGTAGTCACATTTACTATAATACTTTTAGGTATTTCTTAGTCAAACGTGATGAGATTTTAAATAGATTATTTTCCATCCATTAAAAATGCATTTCTATGGAAACGTCAAATCATACAGCTGAAAATCTCTGGAAAAAATGATGTAAGTGTATGCTCTTTTTTTGGACCAGCAGGTATGCTCTATGTATTTGTTGTTTTTGCTCTAGATTGCATAAGCTGTATGCATGTGACTTTTGCAAGGTGACTATTTTAAAACAGAAGGATATGCCAGTATAAATAAATAAATTCCACATGTATTAAACATGCACATGGCAATAAGAATAGCATGGCACAATAAGTATTTATGCACACACACATCACCCACACTGGCACAAACACACCTGTATGTGTACACCCAACACCTCCACCTACACATAATATTTACAGAGCAACAGTGCTCTCAGATTATAATCTCTTTCTCTTTCCCTCTCTCACACTCACACACACACACACACACACACACACACACACACCTGTTTGATCTGCATATCTCTGTAGGCCTGTAATAACATGCCATCATAAGTACAGCTTTGGCAGAGTGTGACAGTGTGTGTGTGTATGTGTGTATTTGTGTATTTGTGTGTGTGTGTGTAATATCATGTTTCCCTTTGAAGGTAATATAACATGACATTTGCGATGGAGAATGAAGTGGCCTGGATCCTTATGCAGTTATTGCTACACGCACACACACACACATGAACACACACACTCATTTTCTCCATGGACACAATCTGTCACTTTTCATGCAACACCCCCTCTGCTGGCTTGCTGACATCATCCAAACATTAAGACACATAAACCATATCAGGTTTTCTTAAACAGCTCTCAAGCACACGTTGTCCTTTTTAAAACACACACACACACACACGAGACGGCTGCATTAGTACTCCTGCTATCACTTGTGTCTGTACTTACAGTAATATATTATAGTTAGGGATGCATTAATACCACATTTTCCATTATCTATATGATACCTGATACAGTAAACAAGCCAAGCTCCCGATGCCAAGTTTTGTGAAATCAGAAGCACGATGCTCGGGGGCTTCAGGCGTGCCGTGTGAGGTAAAAGTGAAGATGATTCTAATGTCCATGAATGGATGAGCTCCTCACAGGGACCAAAGATAACAAACATCATCATGGATAATGAGCTCGGATGCATTAACCAGTCAGGGAGCAAAAAAATTCCTACTGGTGCACCTCATGACCTTTGAGACAAGTTGTGGACTGTGTTTATGTTTATCTGTGATGTGTCAGCCAGCATCACACACCTTCACGGCATGTTCTACATCAAACACTCCCCGAGAAAAAGCTACTAACCTGCACCACTGCTACCCTCAAGCGTATTCTGTTTACCTAGAACGCTGCGTGAGGTGTTACTCTCAAAGGTAAGTCCAGTCTGAGGGAATTCTGTACCTTAAACCTTTTATAAAGCTACACTACATCCACATTTCCAGGTTCAGGTAACATATTAAACACACAAAAGATAAGGGTACCATCCCAGAACTGGGGAAAGGTACTCAGAGAGTGAAGCATCTGATCTATGTTCAGTCTGATCCTATATCAGTCAGAACATTCAGGTCAGTAAAGACCCATAGTGATCAAACATCACTTCCGATCTGACCCTTCCCTAACTAAACTACGCCTTTCCCTGTGGATATACTGTACATGTAGGAAATATTTAAGATACTGAAATAAGGGCACCACCCCAGCGACAAGCAAAGCTACACTTTAGGACATTAAGAGTGAAGAATGATCTTCAGTCTTATTCTATACCGATCTAACCATTCAGACTAGTATCGGATCGAATCGGTGCATGCTGTGGGATCAGACCGGTGCATCCGTAGTGAAGCGCGCGGCTTTGAACCACAGTGACGCGATTATTAACCCCTTAAGCCGACCTTTAACCCTGACCTTGACCTTTAACTACATTCTCCTTCTCGTTACCTCTAACCCTCATCAGAACCTACCGGATTTCCATAAACACACTGCAAAACCGTCGCGAACTCATCAGACAGTTTGCTTTGGGCTCTCATCATCACTCACCTGCGGTCTTCCGTGCGGGTACATGATGCGCGCGCGTCTCAGCCGAACGCGTCCCCAAACCGGAAACGCTCCTCGTGCTGCAAATGGCGCGAACCAAACGTCACGCACGTTCCTCGAAAGCTCGGGAGGACAACAACAACAACAAGAACAAGAACAAGAACAGGCGCGCGCTTTGCGTCTCGGTGCTGGTGTCGGTGTCGGAGTCGGTTACGCGCCGCCTCGCGGAGTACGTGTGTGTGTGTGTGTGTGTGTGAGAGAGAGAGAGAGAGAGAGCGATAGAGAGAGAGAGAGACTCTCTGTCCGTGCGTCCGTAGCCTCGCTGCGCGCGCGCTCCGTGTCTCCACCGCTCGTGCTATGAAAACGTAAACATCACTGACCTGCACGCGCAGCGCCGCCACCCACCCACACACACACACACTCTCTCTCACACACACACACTTCTGTGCGGGTGTAGTTAAAGTGCGCGGTGCATCGCAGGGCTGGAAATGTAACTACAATAAAGACGCAGGAGAAAGAGAGTGAGGTGTGTGTGTGTGTGTATAGATAGATAGATGGGGAGAGAGAGAGAGAGAGAGAGGGACAGACAGAAACAGAAACAGCAGGTCAGCAGATGATCCACTAGGCTTCCCAGCAGCAGACCCCGGGCTGCATTATTGCGCCTGTATGCTTGACATTAACTTGGCGAAGAGCGAAAGCTGCTTTTAAGGTCGTCCACTATTCCTCATTGATCCTTTTCTAACCACAACTTCACAAACCTGCAGCCACAAACACAAAACGTGTACTCAAACCATATCACGTGTGAACCACCCAGATCCTTGCGTTTTCAGCCCCCAAAACACTGACTTCCCAAAAATATCCAATATCCAAAAACCCCACTGTACACAATGCGACCTTAACACACCAGCCCTTCGTCACCTCGCTCAGTCTCTCAGCCTCTTCCTGATTGGCTGCACTGAAACAAGTCCTGACCAATAAGTGCTTCAGTAACCCACGTTGGGCCATGACACACGCTCACATCCAGGACCAATCATAGACACGGATTTATAGACACTGACCTGCTTGTGATATGGATTTGTGGGTAATGAAGTGCTTTAGGTCCTAGTTTGTAGTTTGGAGCAAGAAGCATTAGTGTAGAATGTGAATATTTATGAATGTAGGAGGGCTGGTGGGCTCACAGAATTGCTGACTAAGCTAACCCTCTTCATGTCTCATCATGGAGGTATAACAAGCCACAGCAAGACTTGGATAATGTGGTTTTCTTTTCTTTCCTCTTCTTTTTTTTAGATGTGGGTTTCATTACTCAGCCGTGCATATCCAAATCATGAGTGGGACATAGATGACTAGGCCAGGCTTCTTTAGTGCTTCCAGGTGCTTTAAAGATACTGAGTAATCTGCATAAATAACAAGCAGTTACAGGCTGCAGTATTATTTATTTAAACCTTGTTACTTTAATTACTGCCTCAAAGCAGCAGTGATTTAAGAGAATTTGTTAACATATATGCATACATCTATATGAAAAATCTAATATCTATCAATAGTTCTAGAGTGAAAGTGTTAAGGTTGGGCAGTGCGTTATATCACAAGGTCTAATCAATGACATCAAGGGGCTTAAAAAGGCAGATATTCTTTTACAATCAAGATTTCTAATTTTTTAAGTGCTATAAGTATATATTTCTCTACTGGGTTCCTTCTCCAAACACCAAAAGAAGTTGTAACCCTTCCGTTCAAACCAAAACCACTAAACTTACAGTTCGGTTGTCTGTCCTATTGTGTAACTTGTACTTTGATTGGACAGGGTGTGCTTAGTCTATCTAATTAGTTGCTAAGGTTTCTCCTCCAAAGGCATTTTGGGGGAAAAAGTATGATAGAATAAATAATCCACTTCATTTGCGTTCTTTACACGACTGGATTTTCACGTGCGCCCTCTCATCACTGTTAATGACGTGTTACAGGTGTGTCAGTGAAGAATTTAGGTGACGTGTCACTCTGCGTAATCACCTGAATACAACTGTCACTGATAATCTGCACAAATCTACAGTCTGGGCTAGAAAGAAATCAGCCCTAGCATCACTTTTCACATCATTCTGTGTACGATTGTTGGTCCTGGTGCACTTCTAAATCCAAAATAATCCACTTTAAACATTTGTTAGCAGCACATAATCTGATGTGGAAGCCAAAAATGAATATACTGATGGCTTTTTATCTCTGAAAGCCCTACTAGCCCATTTATACCAGCCGTCCCTGTGCATACATATTTTTTTATCTTTTTATATTAAGTGCCCATGATTGCTGTATAGCTGAGGTCCACATAATATTGCAATTTTTACACTGAAACGTTGCTCTGGTGTCAATAAAATTCATGTCTTGTGGATAACTGCCAACTGTCTCAGTAAAGCAAATCTCAGAAATTGCTGAAAGTCAGTATTTTGTACTATAATGAGTTAGTCATTAAAATGGGATTTTACAGCCCTGCTTTCTCCTGATTGTCGACCATGCATAATAACTCACAGCTTTATTTATAGTTGAGACATTACTGTTGCTTGGAAATAGGTTTGGATTGATAAATGACAACAATCCCACAAATCTGATGACAAATTAAAGCCTGTGGCTCTCTTATGCTGTAGGATTTTGCTGGCATGCTTTGAGTCCACTCGTCCCGTTATAGCAAAGACTCGCTGCAGATCAGTCCTCTGACTGATCACCTTTATCCTATGATGCAACATTTCAATCCTGATGGGAGTGGTTTCTTCCAGGTTAACTCCACCCTCATCCACTCATCCAGCTCCAGTGATTTGTAAAATCAATGCCAAGGCACAACGAAAGCTGGTTTGGTTGCTCAAGGTCTTACTAAGACATGAAGACACAACACACTTGTGCTGTTGGTTCCTTTAATTTGTCACCTGTGTATGTATGTATGTGTGTGTGTGTGTGTGTGTGTGTGTATATGTACACACATTAATCACTGTCAGGACCATTAAAGGCATAGTGCTGAGAACAGAAGAACTGTTTAAAGAATATTTACAATAAAAGCCTAAGGCCAGTTATTGAACTTCATTACATACAATACATCATTACACCTACGAAACTACAACAATTACCTTGTAACAACAAAGATCTTAGGATGAGACAGACATTAGAGAAAATGTACAGTATATACAGTGAAAAGCCATTTTGTTTGATATTTTTCTGAAGGTTTACACATCCACGTGCGATCAGGTGGAAACGGAAGCGCTTCCATGTTTTCGTGTCTACACTCTTAACACAAATTCTTCATAATGGATGAATTACTGTATTTGGAGTTGGAGTTAGAGCTGAATCTATAAATATCTCTCATTGTAAAATCATAAATGTATTCTACTATAAGGTGATAAACATTTATTGACACCCGAATGACTGTCAGTGAAATCCATTTTCATTGTAACTGCAGTAGATTGAGATTAGGGTGAAAAAAGAAATCCACTGGAGTATTCCTTAAACCCAACAGCAATATTGCATTGTCAAATTTATATTGACCCTAAATCACTTTGAAAGGTGCTGAGCAGCCCTAGCTCAGTGATTCAGCTGTTTATGAAAGTTATGAAAGTAATGTTTTTGGAGAAACACTCTAGCCATGTGTTATATGAAAGCAATCTGTCATCATTTACAGAGCACTTGTTCATAAGCATGAAGGGCAGGTGCTAGGCTAAGCTGGAAAGAAGACACAGAGGTGTTCCAGATCCAGCTGTGCAAGATGTTTTCGCATTAGTGCCATGGGATCGCTCATTTACTAAGAATGATCATTTGCAAAAATAGAAATCTGTGTCCTTTAGCTACTAGCGGACGATTAATAACGAGTTTCAATATAATTTGCCTTTTTTTCCCTGGCCATTTCTGTACCTCCTGGAATTTCTTTCACTAATAAAGTTGAAATCAGTGAATGCAACCGTTTAATTCGTTTCTGTGGGACTGCAATTTGCTGGAGTGTTTTGTGAAGCTCTGGGAAAGTAAACACTCAGAAAGGAAGCTTTTCACTTTAGCATATAAGTTTAGCAATCTAGAAGATGCCTGTGATTTCTGAGGAAAAAAATACTCCAAAATATGGTATTACTAAGCTGTTGCAAACCCTGGAAATCTCCACAGCTGTTCAGGTCAGAGAGTTTGGAGAACACAAATCGAATGTGATAGCAAACTAGATCAGATTCCAAAACTCACAGAGTTCAGGTAATAAAACTACACACAATGGAAGTGACTGGGCATGTGCATTCAGTTCAGAACACCTTTTTAAGCTAGCTACTCTAGCTAATGTTACCCAGCTAACTCATAACCATTAAAGAGCCTTAAAAGACCACACACAGCCAACAGCGTGAGCTAGCTGGCTAATGATAGCAAGCTAAAATACAAGCTCTTGTCAAGAGGTTTTACTTTTTCACATACTATTCAGTAACTGTGTCATTTTACTGTGCAGTTTTTTATTTTCTTAACACTTCTGTAATAAAGCGGAAATGATAATGTCCCACAGTGGATAGATTTTAACCAGCCAGACTTCTTGCAAAAACTGTGATGAATTTATTGGTTGCACAGTTGCACTATTTGTCCATATAGTACACAATAGAAGGGATTTATTTATAATCGCACTATCCGTTGCACCCAGATGAGGATGGGTTCCCTTTTTGAGCCTGGTTCCTCTCAAGGTTTCTTCCTCATATCATCTCAGGGAGTTTTTCCTTGCTCATTAGGGATAAATTCACAGGGATAAATTCACATATTTACAATATATCTTTTTATTAGGCATATTAAGATTAATTACAATTTGCTACATTATTGTTTATTATTAACTGCTAAATCAACGGCACTTCTATGGCTCACTCTCCGCATAATCTAAACCTACCTATAAACAAATTTTAAAAACATGTTGCTACTTAAGAAAGAAAGAAAAAATCTAATAATCATTGATATGATGAAGCCTTCTGTAAACAACATTTGGATCATGGAATGAGTCTCCAGTGTTAGTGTTTAACAACAGTCAGTAGTTTTTCTGCCATGGTGAAGTCTTCATGACAGAGGACTTTGTGCTTTCTGGTTGCTCTGTAACATGACAAGCTGCAGGGTTTTTTTTTGTTTGTTTATTAATTTCAAGAGAGAGAAAAGCTGCTATAACATAAATGAAAACAGGAAGTAACTGTTTCATGGATGTTCCAGAATATTAAATATAAAGGTTACAAATTATGAAGTGTCATTCATTAATGAATCGTAATCATTGCCAAATTGTTGTGGTGTAAGAGGAATAACACACTAAGGAACATGCTGTTATTGGAAAATAATCAGTTGCAGGGTGGTAATAGTAATTCTGCTTCGTGTCAGGCCCCATCACATCACCCTGTCATTGATTATTTTTCTACAACAACGTGTTTTATTGCTTACTTGCTACACTTTTCCTCAGTCTGTGTGCTAAACATCTTATCAGAAGCACTAGGGTGTTTGAGAGAGTGACAAGTGATTTACATGAAAAATCCACAGGGCGAAAAAAAGAGAAAGAGCAAATGACAAATGTTGAGGCTCAAAGGGTGGGGAATGAAAGAAAGCAGACAGAGAAAGGAGGAGAGAGGAAAAGGGAGGTGAAAGAGAACGTGACAGAGAGAAAGACAGACAGACAGGAGGAGGCAGCAGGGGTGCGAGGATGGTGACAGGCTGAGGAATGAACGAGTGAAGTACAAGTACATATTCTGTGTCTTTAGTTAGATAGCTGGTCCTCAAAGACCTTGTGTACTTATAAAGTACATTAAGACTCTAATCTTATATATAGAGACTTGAATCTAAACAACTCTGTTGAAATGACTCTCTAAGCAATACATGATTCAGTCCAAATAATTCAGTTAAATCATGAAATAATTTTGTGCAAGTGAATCATGAATCAGTTTAAACAGTCCATATAATCTGTGAAGTTATTTTAAGAGATTCATGTTTCATTTAAATAATGAATTGATTTTGTCTTAGTGATTCGTGATTCATTTGTGATTCGTGATTCATCTACATAATTCATTTAAATCATATGGTTTGTTTAAATGATACATGATTCAATCTACATAATTCATTTAAATCATGATATGATTTTTTCAGTGATACATGATTCAGTCTAAATAATTACTTGAAATAATTCAAAGTGCTCAATGACTCAGTCTGAACAATTAGACTATTATAAATCACAAAAATGATTCTCTCTAAATGATTCATAATTCAGCCTAAATCAAATGTTTTCTTTTTTGATAATGATCACCTCTTCCCATGTGCTGTACAACCATGAAGTTTATACTTGCTAGACAAGTTTGTAAAAAAACAGCTCCATCTATTGGACATATTCTCAAAAGGGAAAAAAAAAAGATAAGCTTGCTATCACCTCTTCATCTGAGGTTTTCATTGTTATATCATATAATTTAATATTTCATACCATACAGTCACTTATATTCTGTTACAATTTATAATGAGCTGAATTTTAAAAAATGACAGACCCATGCTTAGAGGTACACTGAAGCTTTTATTTGTAAGGCACCATAAATATTTCCTTACTGCAGAATCCCAGTCTCGAATAATTAAACAAATTTAACTTTTAGTTTCCCCTCACAATTTTTTTTCTCCTTGAACAAAAAACCTGTAACATTAATCTTCATAACACAGCTGACACACTTTCCAGCAAGAACACACTCAAGAGTTTAACACACATCACAAAATGAGAAGTAAACTTTCTAATAAAGAAAAAAGAAAGAAAGCAGAACGATTGAAATTCTAATATCTGATTAAAAACAAACGTTAACTTTACAGGTGATGAGAAAATGGATAATGTATTTACAACTTAAAATCAACCATCATCTGGACCTTGGCTGACTACATAGCTATGTTAGCTTTATGTCACTCATTAAACAATTGATTTTTATTTTAAACAATTGAGTGTAAAGAAAAAATACTTCAGGTCCCTAAAAGATGGGCTGATTGCTACCTATTGTAACAACTACAGCCGATTTTTTTCAGAAATACAGCTACGTATTTCAATGTACGTCTCAATCAATATACTGGACACGCTCTCAGTCAGTCAGTCAGTCATCAAAACTGCATACACTACAACATGTCCTTCACACACACACACACACACACACACACACACACACACACACACACACACACACACACACACACAATAAATGTAGCTTTATACATACAAAATGTTTACAAAATTATATGTATATTGATATATTTATACATATATTAGAAATTGTCCCTTCACAACATAAACACACATACAAGCACACACTCACACTATTTGATTGGTATGAATCTTTCCAGTAAGGTTTTGTGTATTTCTCCTGCTTGCCTGTTTCTTTTTTTTTTTCCCCCTCATGGTGACACGATTGAGATCAAGTGCAATCAACAGAACTATTTAAAACACAAACATTTAAAAAGGACAAAAAAAAAAAAAAACGTAAAGATGATCAGCGTTCACTCCTGTATACTGGTATATAAATGAGCAGAAATGTATGCACAATGAAACCTTTCTCTAAAAAATATAAAACCATGCTCTGTATGTAGTATGTGTTAGTAAATTTTCATTTTTACGTCTGTAGCTATTTATTTCCCAAGCTGAATGACTACAAGATGACAAAATGTAAATTTTCTGAACTTATCAAAATGATACAAATGTTTAAACCAGGACACAAGGACATCAGTGGCCTTTTATGCACAAGTGTTGATTGACAGGGATTGACAGCATGTACTAAAATACATATAGTACAAACAATACCGTTCTATCCTATCACACACACACACACACACACACACACACACACACACACACACTTACTTTCATTCCCAAACATCCTACCACACACAGCATGTTTCTAATGAATTCTGTTCCTTTCTTCTCTTTCCAGTCCGTAGGGCCTGGAGTTTTGCAGTTTGATCATTTCCCAGCTCTAACACATCTATAAAACATCACTGTTAAGTGGCGGAAACATGAAAATCATCAAACTGTTCTGTCTCCAGCCTAGGAGTTGATGACCCCTGGATTATAAGAATTTTAAAAATGTACTATAGGTAGTAAAATCCTACAAGCCAGACGAGACCAATACATTTTCACAGCAGGCACAACATGTTCTCATGAAAATTCTGCCACCCTGTGGTGACATGACAGAAAAAAATTGAGGACATTAACATAAAATGAAGCATGCTGTATTTTCGAAAATACAGTAAACTTCATTATTTAGTATGGACTTGCTCTTCCAAAAATACTTTTTTTTTTCCTTCCCATTCAGCAATTTTCTCCTATTCAAGTGACAAAATTACAAATAGGGTCATAACCGCTGCTAAATAGATTTTTGGACTGCACCCAATACTACAATTTATGATCGTGTTAAAATGGCTAATATCTCCAGAAAATAAATAAAGACCTTTACATTCGACCCTGTACTTTCCATCTTAATCATTTTCACTGCACTTCCTCTTTAATATGACGCACTAAGCCATCACCTGTTCTTTTGTACTTAAAGAAATGAGCCATATTTGCATTCTTAAGCCTGACATCTGTGTCAGTTGTAAAAGATTTTGCTGTACTTTTGTGCAAAGCAGCTCTGAGATTGCAGATTACAGCTGAATGCTTGGACCTTGAGCTGTCACTAAACAGGATCTATAAAGACCATTATATAGAGCGTCTTAGATGGGTAAAAATCCATTCATTCAGGAAACAGATTTCAAACTAAGTGCTCACCGGACAACACATCTAACAGCCGATCACGGGAGTGCAGGTTTCGAACAAGCTCTCACACAGAAAGTGCATTCCGGATATGTCTAAGCAAAGCTGCACATTTTTTTCTGCATGATTCTGATCATTCTGATGTGAACAAAATTCTATTTCCTCTTTGTATATGGCACGAATTCACCATTCACATCACAGATCCCACGTGCACACAGCTTGGGGAGAGGGTGAATGGAGAAGAGAGGAGCAGGGAGGAGGGAAGAGAGGCAGAACAATACACCTCCTTTGGTAGCAGAAGAGGAAAACATGTTCTAGCTCACACACTCCATTAGTTGCTCTGAAAACCGCTTGCCTGCAGCAAAGCGTGAGGAGACTGAAATGAAAATGCAGAAGCAGAGTTGGGCTTTCGTGTCTGCTTTCAAAACAGGCTATAAATGAGAAGCACTGTGGGGGAAAAGAATAAAAAGTGAGCGTTGATATGTGTAAAGAATAAAACACAATGGGGCATGCTGTAATAGGAAACTAATCAATGAAGGGGTGGTGGTGATGTCCGAAGTGTTTTACTCCTCTTAGACCACATCAATTTGGCAACTATTACATTTGTTATTAATTGAAGAATGACACATTGTACTGTTTATTCATTTATAGTTACGTTTAATGTTGTGGAATGTCCACGAAACAAATTAGTTCCTGTTACCACTTACATTATAGCAGCTATAAACAGTTGTTCCTGCACCAGCCAGTCTTTTCCTATCTCTTGACTTTAATAAGAGAAAAAAATGCAGCTTGTCATATTACAGAGAAAATGCAAAGCAGAAAATCCCGCCCTAAAGACTTTCCTGTGTTGGAAAAACTATGTCTAAGAGACACAAACTGACACTGCTGACCAAACTGAACTTTCTGGGTTTTCCATCATACTCAATAAGAATATCAGACGTCATCATACTCAATAAGAATATCAGACTTGAACAACTGAAGGTTGCTCTGCCGTGCTGCTGAAGTGTTTTCAAAATGGTGGACTCAAGTGACGACATGTGGTTGTCAACTAGGGGTGACAACCTGGAACTGAGATGGACTTAACTGGGAATTTATGTCAAGAATCTCCACACAGTGAAGCATGGTGGTGGTAGCTCAGGTCATGCTGAGAGTTACCCACAGCCTCTTGATTGCTTTTCTGACTAATTGGCTTTTTATCCAACATGACGCTACCACCACCATGTTGTCCAGGTTGTCACGCTACAAAATATTGAAAAGTTCAAGGGGAGTGAATATTTATGCATTGTACTTTATGTATTACTTTTAAGGAAGAGAGAATAATAAAATCAGGGTGGAAAAACAAACAGGAAGCTGAAATAAAGAAAATATTGAAAAAATCTGGTATCTTTAAAACTATGATTATTATAGATCTAGAACCACTTTTAATCACAAACTGTATCTTTAATGTTCATTGAAATGCAAAGTTTTAAGCAGATATAATTGGGTTGTACAGTTATTACACAATGACACTGCTGATTTGGCTAATTGTGCTTTCATAAGATCTTTCAAACTATATCCAATTCTGCCATGTCTGCAAAGAGGGAATAAAGAAATGATGGATTGTCTGAGCATCTGGAAAGAGGATCATCTCCTCGGCTTAATCCAGAAGCTGCTCTGTTTAGTCTGACGACTAGCTCATATGAGAAGGAGCTCTGGAAATACAGGATGATAGCAGAAAGTCTAGCAGACTGCAGGAAGCCGTGGATCCCACAGTGGAATAATAAGAGCTCGACAAACCCAAACACAAAGGAGGAAGCAGGGACGGCAAATAGCAGGCCAGGAAATTAAATGCAAATTAAAAAAAAAAAGTCAGATATTAACGCAACTACGAAGGACTTATTTAAACTAAGGCATGCATTCAGAAAAGCAAGAGGCTTTAGAAGAAGGATGCGAGAGGTAAATGAAGATGAAAAAACAATGCTGTGCTCTTTTCATTGTCTCTCTGTGCTCTTCGCCTCAGTGAGAGAAGCATTAAAGTGGACTTAGTCGGATTTGTCTCCATCGTCGTCGCGGTGCGTGTCGGCGCTGCTAGCAGCATCACGGGCATTCTTCTCTTCCTTGGCGAGGTGAGCGTGTGACGCCAAGATGCTGGAGAGAGAGAAGAGACCTGGAGCATTGGAGGATGAGGAGGAGGAAGGCAGGGTCGGGGGGGTCAAGCCCAGGGGCAGAGGGGTCATAGGCAAAGCCAAACCCTGCAGCTGAGAGAGCTGGTGGGCCTGGAGCTGCTGCTGTGCACAAAACACACCAACACACACACACACACACACACACACACACACACACACACACACACACACACACACACACACACACACACACACAGGTGAAAGAGTGAGCAAACACACAGGTTAGAAATATAGCCAACAGACACAGAGGTTAAATGGTCCACTCATGCAGAGACGTTACAGATGGTGCACACACACACGTGGTTGAAGGTTAAATACACATAACAGCAAACAAGGAAAGGAGAGGGAGAACAAATAACCAGAGAGGGAACAAGATGGAGAGACACAACAAACAGATGCTCCTATATTTACACACACACGCCCACATGAGATGGGAGAAGAATAAAGCAGGCAGCATACCCGAATGATTGAGTTCATCTCTGGTGGAGTGACCTGCTTGGCTCTCTCAATGGCTCCCAGGACCTGCTGTTGATGCTATACACACACACACACACACACACACACACACACACACACACACACACACACACACACACACACACACGTTTGAATTACTATCCTTGTGAGGACCTTTCCTTGATATAATTATTAATGCTATGCCTATACCTATATCTAACCCTACCCTTAACCTCAGTAAGGAAACCTTTTCACTCCAAGTTTTTAAATAAAAGATGCAGTTCTGGGGAAAAAAAGCAGTTTTCTTCATGGGGACCAGCCAAGTATCCAAACCGTGATGTAGCTTAACCTTGTCTGCTGTTAATTTCTGAAGTACAGGAGCACTGGGAATGTGTGGATTCATTTTGAACCACTGATGCAATAAGACGTATAATATAACACCAAGCTTTGTGTAAGAGTAGCACTGCGGTAAAAAGATTAACTGACTACTACCTTTAGAACCTAATATATACATAATACACAGATTATCCTGGGCTGTCATGTTTCATTCTTTAGTCATGGGGTAACAGGCAGTTGACATTGACCGTGGCATGGTTGTTGGTGCCAGGCGGGCTGGATTGAGCATTTTAGAAACTTCTGATCTCCTAGGAAGTTCATACACTACAGTGTCTAGACATCCAGGGAGCAGCAGTACTGCGAGTGGAAACACCTTGTTGATAAGGGTGTTGATAGCCAGACTGGTTTGAGCTGACAGTACAGGAAGTCTACTGTAACTCAAATAAACACTCTTTACAACCGTGGTGAGCAGAAAAGCATCTCAGAACACACAACACTTCAAAACCTTGAGGTGGATGGGCTACAACAGGGTTCCACTCCTGTTGCCAAGAATCCGAGGCCAGAGATGGCATAAGATCACCAAAACTGGACAGCTGAAGATTAGAAAAACACCACAACCAACCACACCACAGTCAACGTCACTGAGTTCACATTTTCCCTACTTTGATGTGAACATTAACTAAAGCTCTTGACCTGTATCTGCATAATTTAACTTCTTTCTTGCTAGTAATCCCAGACATGGGTGAAAAGTACAGGCTGTCTGGGAAAAATAAGATATTCTAGATGAAATGAAAATCAAAAAGGGCACTTTATTATATGGCAGAGCAGTCAGTGTGACATTTATTCATTTGGCAAAAGCTTTTAACCAAGCGACAAGTGAAAAAAGATACAACGCAAGCATAGGGGGTTATGCACAAATGATCACTAACATTGAACATTAACCCTGATACTAATAGTTCTAACATCCAGAAACATATTATGAGCACGTACATTGACTCAGATGAATAAATAACACCAGGTTTAATCAGATTCTACCCTTCAAGCTGACTACACTTGTGGATTTTTATTTATAACCCAAAAACATATATAAATATGCTTCATACTGTACCTCTTGGGACAGGTAGGGCAGCACCTGAGCGCAGATGGCATTCAGCCTCTTTACAATCTCAGCCTGAGGAAAAAAAACAAAACGTCATTCAACACAGTGTTCCTGCATGTCAGTGTGTGGCAGCTTTTATTCTTTATTTCATTTTGTTGACTGAAAAAGTATGAGCCGTTCTATAACAGACGCCTTAACTACACTTACACCACAGTGCTGTTGAATTCTCGATTCTGATTGGTCAGAATGTGTTGATTCATTTTCTATAACACGAGCGATAATAGGAACTTGTTTCACAGACGTTCCACAACGTTAAGTATAATCGGATAAACAATATGAAATAAATAAAAAATGTAACTTTTGCCAAAATTACTAAGGTATAAGCAGAGTAAAATCTTCTGGAGCAGAATGAATAAAAAAAGATGTGGGAGTTTCGCATCAGGCCACGTTGCACTTGATTATTTTCCATTAACAGCATGACTTGTATTTAATTCCTTACTTATACACTAGGAAGTGAGAAAATCACAATCACAAAGTCGCCTGAAAAACTGTTTACATCCATCAATATCAACGCCAATGTCAAGAAATTATGTAAATAAGTAAATATTAATGTCTGCTTAATTTTTTGACGTACAATTTATTATGCAGTATAATTTTCAATAAAAAATAAGATTAATAATGCATTAAACAAGGTTTTACTTTAAATTTATTCCTCAAGAATTTATGCTGCGTTTGACTAAAACTCATAACTCAGAATTTCTGACCTCTGACTAAAGAAAACGCCCTCTCTACTCGGTAAACTGAGATGCTCTCTTCAACCCCAGGTTCAGCAAATGACAATCAAAATGGCTGCTCACAGCATCAACAGCAAACAAAGTAGCACTTTTTACCTTTAAACGAGTTACACTGCATATACTAGTGTTTGCTTCAGATCAATCAGCATACAGACATATTAACATGTTAAATCTATAACACTGACTGTACAGTTCTCATACAGTTTTGAGGAGGTAAATACATCAGTCATCACAGCTGACTACGTGGTTGCTAACAAAAGATGAACACTGAGATGTCCATGTTTTTTCCCCACGTTTAGCTCAAATGCACAGAGGTCAAAAATGACTTGAGTTAAATCGAACGCAGCATTATACTACTTGAAAACAAACGAACATAAAGAGATATCAGTATTGTCTACCCATCGATATATTATGTCCGCATGTTTATGTGCCTCGACAAACTTAGCTTCATCACACACACTCACTTAGCCAACACTGCAGTCTCTCACCTGTTTGTGCATCTCAATGTTGAGTCCGTACGACATCTCGTAGTACTGCAAAGGCAACAGACAGAAGCAGAATTAAGCAGGCTGTATTTAGAACACAGCCCTATGCACATTATCCTTCATTAATCAGCACACTGAATGAGCTCTGAGCTCTTGTGGGTGCAAAATTATTATAGCCACAATGCATCAGAACACAAATTCCCAATATCACAAGCCACTAAACTGGACACTGCATGATAGCGCGATGTGTAACGCGTCATTACAAGCGCAGGCAGGTAATAGCCATGTCCCAATGAGATTAAACACAGCAAATTGATCAATTAGGAGCACACTGAAGCGACCACTCAGTCTACAATTAGATTACACTCTCTCTCCTCTCTCTCTGTGTGTGTGTGTGTGTCAGAGAGAGAGAGAGATAGCACGCTATATAGACACCTATGCAGGAGATTTGAGATGAGGTTTCTCTTTTTTCCCCTCAACAGAAGAAAACTATAAAGGTTGAAAGACATTATGAAAGAAGACCCTGGCATTTCAGTGACATTGATTTTGTCATAACATTTACTAAAAAAAAAACTTTTATCTTATTACTTTTTTTCCTAAAATGTTAAGATTTCATTGTCAAGAGTCCAGGTGAAATATTTAAAAAATTAGATCATTAAGGTAACAATATTAAAAGAAAAGAGAAAAAAATCTCTCAATCAATGTTTGATTTGAAGGTCAGAATTTTGGATTTAAGTGCAAATAGTAAAAACTGGCGTATAATTGCATGTCAAAATGTAGAATGTGAAGAACAGAGTGATGTTAAAATAAGAAGTAAGACAGAAATACCGAACTGAAATGATTATCATAAGAAAGTATGAAGAATAATAATAAGATTTGATTATCGTTTTCTAAAATGTTTTATATTACAGTGCCAAATTATGAAATAAAAAGGGTCAGAATTCTGTGCTACTTAGCAATAAATAAGAGCAAAAAGGAAATTTAAATCAGGCGATATATAGTCCTGTTAGTCTGACAAATGATAACAGACTGCAGTTTCTTAGAATATAATGATTTTATTCATACATTATCCCTTCTGACCAATTCTAAATGTTATTCTAAGAAGACTTTTTTTGTAAATGTTATATTTTTGACATAAAAAATTCGAACAAAGAAAACACCGTCTCTGCCTCCCACTGTGGCAACAAGCCAAGTGTTTTTGCTTGGAGGCAAAACATGTATTGTAAAGCAGAACGCCTCGCATATTCCCCTGAGACGCAGCCGTTATGTTGGTCCGCTGCTGTTACAATACTGCCTCTTATTGATCGGTTATGAGCTGATCGATGAGCCTGTACACTCTTTTGACTTCATATTTAAAGCCGATCAATAGAGCGTTTCAGTGTGAAGAGAAAGAAACGCTCCAGGGTTTTGTGCCAAAGAAAAGGGCGAGATGCAGAGATGGCGTGGGGGAAGGCAAGAGAGTGAAGCTGATGCATGAAACTAACAGCAGCATATTGGAATTAGTGCACAAAATAAAACACTGTTAATTAGACATCTAGCGCCAACATCATGATGCATCGGTTATTTTAAATCAGCAGCTTTCGTAGCACAGTTGGTGCCTAAGTGTGACAAAATCCAAGATATCTAATTTATACAAGCAGCTATATTTGGAGAAATGAAAACATATATTTGCAAAGAAACAAACGCAAGGAGAAGAAAGAAAAAAAAAAACCCAGAAAACAAATTACAGCAATGAACATAAAAGAACAGCTGGAGGAGAGCCAGTTCACAGTCAGGGTCTGATTGTGAGAGAAGTGCAAGCACTGGATGGTCCTCAGACTAACACCATGATTAAACGCTCACATTATTACAGCTGAATTAATGCATAATAACTAATACAGCAGCCCAACAGCCCAAAATTATGTCCAGCAGCCATAAATATTGAAATGTAGAGTGAAAAATTGCAGACATAATATCAAATTAGACACATGGCATGTTTGAATAAGAGGTTAAGTATGAAAAAACACAATACAGCATGCTGCTATAGGAAAATAATCAATGATGGGGTGTGTGATGGGGCACGACCACCACGAAGTTGATTATTTTAGAATAACAGCATATCCCAAGGTGTTTAATTCCTCTTATAGCACAGCAATTTGCCAATTATTAAACTGTTTTTTTTATTTATTAAAGAACGACAGGTCATAGTTTTTTTATCCATTTATAGTTACATGTAATTGTTGTTGTGAGACAGCCATGAAGCTGGTTCATGTTACGGCTGTTATAACATAGATGAATCTGTCTCAAAGTTAATAAGACGATGTTAATAAGATGATCATGTGGTGGGAAATGATTACAAGCCGTTACAAAGCGCTGACACTGGAGACTCCTTCCATTAATATTAATAAATGTCTCCTTACAGAAAACATCCCCATATCAATGATTAGACGTTTTTCTTTGTTAAATAATGATACAAATTTTAATCTGCTTATTTTTAGCACTACTGTCAGGGCTATAGTTGGAGAAAATTCAAAATCAACACCTTCTAACCAATAAGATTTGAGAACTCAGCAGTGCTGTGCTATAACATTTTGTAATTCACACAATCCTTCCTTAATAAGGTACAGAACGTTATTCCGACCATGGCTGCAAATGCACAAGCGAGTAACGCTTAATTATCCGTCCGTGTAAAATGGGTGTAATAAGGTGCACCATCTGTGGGTTTATGAACGCAGCCATATAAAACTGCTGGACCAATACAATAACTGACATTTAAACAGACTTTAATGCTGGATGTTTAAAGTGTTACCTATAAACATGGAAAAAGCAGGTTCAGCTTCTTTGGAGAGCGCTTCATTACACGCCATTACGTTTAAATTAAACGCTTCCAAAGATATCGCACACCTGGAATCATTCTTAATGATAACTACACCAGCAGGACCATACACCCATAAACAGACGACTGTTAACTGATAGTTTAATGATTCAAACTCTGGCCTAGTGAGGGGTTGAATATGGACCAGTGTTAATGCAGCTCTCTCAACATGTTCGAAATGTTCCTTTAACAGCTCCGAGCTTGGTTTGCATTCTGCCTCTCATGCAAATGACTTTGGATAGAAGTGTCTACCAAATGAATACATGTAAATGTACCACATTCACACTTTTAGCTTTCTAGTTACTCGGATGGTATTGAACATGAATTCAAATCGGAGTTGAACATTAACGATGATGGTCGTTTGTTTCCTTCTCCAAATATATTAGTCCAGAATTTGTAAAAGAAAAATGCAGTACGTATTAACAGCATCGTGGCTTTTTAAAAATATGAATAGTGTCGTGATTTGATAGGTAGGTTCCCCTCCAGCTGTTGATTTCAAATCAAACAAGAAAAATGTCACACCAACGCAGGCAAATAAGTCTGCATCAACCCGTCTTGTGAGAAATCATTAATACTGAAAGTTCTCATTGCTCCTTTGTGTTTAGCACGAAAGCCTCATTTTACATTATCAGTGTGCAAAGACAAAACTGTCCAGTGGTCAAATAATTTCATCACACACTCCTGTTTTCTAACTTGTGGGACGGAGATGTTTTAATTTCACCTTCACTTCACTGATACCTGCTGCCTTTGGTCATGCGGCCTACTCCTAGCATGATTTAGCATTTTTCATCAGAACTTCTTATGCTTTTTTAACTGCAAAGTGACATTCAACTCAAACAAGCCTGTTTTTATTCAAGTTTATTCAGTTTATACATTTCACTAGAGAGTCTGGTACTTTTCATCACTACCTATGGACAAGAACCAAATTCTAAAGATGAAAAGTTTATTTTTTTTTCAATCCTCTGACTATTTCTTGCCCTAAAAAGCTCACCATTTTCAAAAGTTATTTTCCCCCACCACAAACCGATGAAAGGAAGTGTCCAAAAGTGCAACCAGATTTCAACCTTCATGATTCCGAAGCTTGTGGCCAGAAAAGCGCCAAAAGATATGAGGCATGGGAATAGCTTTTGAGGCTAAGACTTGGCTGGTGGTAATCTATGTTGCTAGGTCAAATATGCCATCCATCTTCCCTGTAAACTCTTTGGGTACAATTTTCCTTTCATCCACATGTGAAGGATTTACTCACCATGATGTAGTGACGCTGCATCTCTGATTTCTCCGTGGCCAGTTTATCACACTCCAGCTTTAGACTGGTGCAGGAGAGGTAGGAATGTATACATGCATGTGCGCGCACACACACACACACACACACACACACAGAGACACAGAGACACAGACACACAAACATGCACAAACACAAGGAGGAAAAAAGAGAGCACTTTACAAGGTTGTTCGCCAAGTCAGCACATACAGTAAATAGAGTAATCACCTGAATGAATAGTAATCTGGATTTGTGTGTAAGTGTGTGTGTACGTGTGTGAGTGTGTGTGTGATACACTGCTGAAATGAGCCGTGCCGGTGTGTATGCGTATCAGGTAAAATATTTACATTCGAGCCTGAAGTTACTGTGAAGGGGGAGGTGACTCTCTCTCAATCTCTCTCTCTCTCTCTCTCTCTCTCTCTCTCACACACACACACACTTAAACACACACACACACACACACACACACACACACACACTTTTCTTCAGGCTGTCATTTCCACTTCACCTAATCCCTCGTCCCCAAGAGAGGAAAAAAAAAAAAAAAGCTACATATCTATCACCATGACAACCGGGTCTCACTGCCACTGCCACCTGATTGGTCAGTCCTGAACAAACGAGAAATGATTGGTGGAGCGAAGAATGTAAATGTTTATACAGATAACGAATGAAACCGAGCGCAACTTTCTCTTTTCAACTTCCAAGTCTTAAATATATCGCAGAGGCAGCTGAAAGACTGCAGCAGATCTGACATCTCAACACTCGGTTTATCCTCCCTCCCTTGCCTTCTTTCATCATTCCACTCGTCCGTCAGGGCTGGGTGACGTTCAGCTGAAGCAGCCCCTCAAACGCCCTTCGTCTTTCAGTGACTTTGAGGGAAAAAAAATGAAAATCGAAGCTTTTTTCTGCAGTGACCCACATTTTCAGAGTCTCATGTGTCTATAAAAGGCTGCTACACACTAGGGATAAGGAAACGAATTACGCTGTTCCAATAGTATTCAAAGTTCGTAATATTTATGAATCCAAAATAATAAAAAAGTGTTCTACTTTTGTTTCGTTCTAAACATTTAACTTTTTAATTAACCCTGAGAAACACGTCTACCCCCCCCCAACAGTTTTTCACACATACATTTCAACAACCATAAAAATATTTTTATACAGTTCGTTCGTTAGTTTTTATATAGATCTTTTTCTCAGCACAGATCACTTGATGATGCACATAAACCTGCTGCTGAATGGTTATGATTGGTGTAGATTCTGAATAACGAAATATATGATTGGACAAAAAAAAAAAAGTCTTGGTAATATCAACTTCCAACTTGAAAATTGAACAGTGAGGAAATAATAATAATGATAATAATAATAATAATAATAATAATAATAATAATAATACAAAACCTTTTCCAGAGTTCAGTGATTTAGAACCTAAACACACACACAAAAAAAACAACAACTCCACAATGTTTACTGTTAAACTGTGGAACTACGAGTGGATTTGGAAAGCGCTAAGCCACAGATCTCTACAACAACAATTTACAATTTAAACTAAATCTCTATATCAAATCATCCCTACATTATTGACCAACATGTAAGATGGTTTCTTCTATGCCACAAACGCCATCATAGACTTTTAACATAACAAAACAAAGTGTGTGTCCTGAAGTATATGATATTATAAATATATTATAAATAAATATATGATAACTGATGTCACAATTTCTAACAGACACTGGTTTTCTGTTCCTGAATGTCAGATGGTGATCTCTTAGGCTTTTAGTGCACTCTGAATGTTCAAGCACAACACTACAATTGGGATTCAACCTTTTTGTTCGCTTTAAAAAAAAATATCTGAATGAAGACGAGTTGTTAAAGATGGCACAATTCTGCATGGATCTGAGTTAACATAAGAAATTACTCAAATAAAGAGCTTTAATAAACAACAAAACTTCTAAATCCAGTGAACTCTGGACTGAAAAAAACAAAAACCAAGTGCTGGATTAATATTATTGTTAATCAGCGTGTTGTACTGTAGCATTTGTACTAGCATACAAATAATTGATTAAAATTTTTAGATTAGAAATTTTTTTTTTAAATAAAAGCAGAAAAACTACAAGGCCAAGTTTGTCTTTTCAACAAGATATTACTCTAAAAAAAGTGAGCTGGCAATAAATAAAACAAATAATATAAACTATTAAACCAGAGCAGAATGACCATAAAAATATGACCAGAATGTCACTTTTTTATCTGGTGTATTAAAAGGAAAGGTCCTTGTGTGAAACAGTTTTATTTTTTGCTAATGTTTCTGTACGTGTGGCCATTTTTGCCCAAATATTTTAGGTGGTCAAAATTTCCACATATTCCTTATAGGAAATGTGAACTATTGCTATATACAGTACTGTGCAAAAGTCTTAAGTCTCAAAAGTTCCTAATTAAAAAAAAAAATACAAATTTTGTCATATAGGTTTATTTTCTGACTTCTGCAATACTAAGCCAGGAAAAAAAAGATTTCCAAACTAAAGAAAAAAAAAAGAAAAAAAAAAAAAAAAAAAAAAAAAAATTTCCAAACTATACTTTTTCAACCAAAAAATGAAATGTTAGAGAAAAATGTCTATGTCAGTAAAGAAAGCAAAATATTATGCAACAGACCACTTTTTTAGACAAAAAACATGAATTACAAGCGAAGCAAGTGTGAAGGTGGAAGTCTCCAGAAGAACTGTAGCAGATTCTCCAACATGTTGGAGAAAACTGCATAAATTGTCCCTGAGACTACTGACGATTGTTTTTAAAGAAAAGGGTTGTCACAACAAATACCGACTTTGTTTCTACACGAAAAAATATTATAAAGTTTTATATATTAAACTATATTAAATTAAAATTTATATATTGTAAATATTATAAACAGTAATAAACTAAACAAACATTTAATTTCATTATTTTTGAATACATCTTTTCTTTACAGTATTTCTTTACATGCGCCTAAAACTTGTGAATTATTAAAAACAAGAATTAATTCAGTAATAAATAAATACGAGGAAACATTACTGTTTGTGAGGAAACTAGAACATTACCTCCCCAATTTTCACTTGTCATGATTTATCTACGACACAAATGCAGTGGAGCTCTGCTGATATTGTTCCCTGTGTCTGCGGCAGTACGAAGTGTCAGGCTTATTAATATTCAAATCCATTCAAATACAAAATATACAAGTTAAATATAAGTACGTAGGTAAATTTGAAATATTTACGTAATGTAAATGCAATTTGAATTTCACACTCCGGTAGAATCCTGGCTCACATACCTGTGATATTGTGCTTGGAGAAACTGGAACTCGTCTTTAATGCGGTCGCAGGAGTCGGAGGTGGTGAACTTTAGCGGTTGTGCTGATTGAGACGCGGCCTGGAAAAGAGTAAAAACAAGACTTTGAGGACTTTTAAGACACTCTGAGAGATATTTGTGTGAGAGTTTAGTGTTCTTTTGGCAGAAAACAAGATTTCTAATGGAATTAAAAGATCACAGAAATTAAAGTTCACACATTTGCAACCCAAAGTGGATCAAAATGACACAAAAACTGCTAAAAAGTCACTCCGGTGACGCTCAATTAATTCCCCAGCAGTTATGCTTTGTGTTTTATGAACGCGGCCTGGAAAAGAGTAAAAACAAGACTTTAAGGACTTTTAAGACACTCTGAATGCAGACACATCGCTGTCAGCAAGCCTTAGATTGCCTCTGTGAATGCTGTCTCGGACATTGTTTACTGCTTCCTGAACCCCGGGGGTTACTCAGACCCCACTCTGTGAACCACTGCTCGAAAAATTAGCTGCCATATTAAAACCGTTTGTATGTAAATGTATGAAAATGATGAACTTATAGATTTCTTTAAGAAACATTTACACAAATAAACTAGGACCAGGAGAGAAAATCAGTGAAACACTGACTCAGTGAGTCACAAGAGCCTGACAAGGTCCTCGGTCCTAATGCAGCGTTAATTTTACATCGGCTTTTTGATTAAATCTAAAAATCTAAATATTTTTTTAATGAAATATACAGTTGGTTATAAGTATTGATTATATTCGTAACACACTCATATTATCACATTATTCCCATTTCATATTCCATACCTCTGGTATTATTATTCATAAACACAATAAATGCCCTACTGCGTAAAAAAGACCTTGAAAATTACTTAATTAAAACAACCCCAGCAAGCAAATGTTGATTTCTGTATCGGAGAACACGCTGTTTGTTCTTTTTGAAAAATGCGATTAGATTTTTTTTTTTTGTTCCACGTGTGCAGCCAGAGTACATGTATCTGCCAAACCATCATCCCTGCATGTGTGTAGAAACCTGATTCCATATGAATCTGTATTTGCTGCGTAGGCCAAATCTGTGTGTGTGTGTGTGTCTGTGTGTGTGTGTGGTAAAGCTGTTTATCCCCTGCAGTGTTCTGTTGTGTAGCCCACTGTTCCTCTACACAACCCACACACACACTTTCTCTCTCACTGTGTATCCAACACATGCCTACACTCACACACTAGCGCACACACTCACATATACTCACTCAGTCACTCACACACACACTCACTCACTCACAGTCACACACACACTCACTCACTCACAGTAACACACACACTCACTCACTCAGCTCTGACGTAAAACAAATATGCAGTATTGCAAAGCTTCTTACACACACTGCAGTGGTGGTCATGGGGGTGGACACACACACACACACAGACACACACAGACACACAGAGTGATATCTCTGAGAGTTTAGTGTGATTTTGGCAGAAAACAAGATTTCTAATGGAATTAAAAGGTCACACAAAATAAAGTTCACACATTCGCAACCCAAAGTGGATAAAAATGACACATTTACAGATTGAAGGAGTACAAATGCTGCAACCTGGAATCATAAATGTTACGATGTTCATTTTTTTCTTAAAATCAATCAGTCGTAACGAAAATGTAATAGAGTTAAAAAGTCACTCTCTGCACTGGGCACCGGTGACGCTCGATTAATTCCCCAGCAGTTCTGCTTTGTGTTTTCTGAACTTGGTATTAAAAATTGCATCCAATTTTAAAGACTAAATATACATTTGAATATTAATGAGCCTACAATGTTATACTGCCACAGTGACACTGCGACACTGTGCATCTGTATCACGTCGCTAGCACGGTAGCTTAGCGGTTAGCACGTTTGCCTCGCGCCTCCAGGGCTGGGGGTTGGATTGCCGCCTCCACCCTGTGTGTATGGAGTTGTCATGCTCTTCCTGTGCTTTGGGGGTTTCCTCTGGGTACTCTGGTTTCCTCCTCCAGTCCAAAGACATGTGCTGTAGGCTGACTAGCATCTCTAAATTGTCGCTAGTGAGTGAATGTGCGTGATTGTGCCCTGCGATGGGTTCGCACCCTGTCCAGGGTGTCCCCGTGTCCCCAGGCTACCTGTAACTCTGTGTAGGATAAGTGGTACAGAAAATGGATGGATGGATGGATGGATTCTAATAGTAGAAATTTGTTCTGACAGACTTATTATGGACACACACAAGTTTTTTTTTTTTTTCCATTTCTGATTTTGGCTCTGAATTTTGGATTTGGTTTAAGCCAAAATATTGATGATAAAAAAAGAAAAATGATGAGAAAGTGTAATACTGGGGACAATGTTTCCTCCCTAACAGAAATGTGAAGAAGAATTAAACTGAATTAATTCATAACTTTCTTATAGATGGTTGGTGGTCTTATAAGCGGGAAGCAAGAGAAGAGGTGTGTGTGTGTGTGTGTGTGTGTGTGTGTGTGTGTGTGTGTTGCTAGGGGACTCTGCTGAAGCCCTCAGTAATCCCACTCCTGCTCTCCTACCATTAGAAATCAATTAGAGCACCGTGCTGCAAAAAATCATCAGCCTCACCTGTGACCCCCACACACTCCTGCTTCAAAGAAATGAACAGAAAAGAATGAGATGAGGGAGAGAGAGAGAGAGAGAGAGAGAGAGAGAGGGGGGAATTGCCAGAAAGAAAGTAAGAGACTGAATGAAGGATGGAGAGAGCTTAAATGTGAAAGAGAAAGAGATGGAGAGATCGAGATTGCTGTTTTCCTGCAGGCCCTTTTCTCATGCTAATGAAGGGCTTTGGCCTGAGTGACCCAGACATCTGCTGCTGCACTGTGTGTCAAGCATACACACACACACACAAACACACACACACACACACACACACACACACACCTCCATGTTCTTGAGGACTCCTTTGTTTCATCAAATAAGGGCACTGTGTGTATGTATGTGTGTGTGTGTGTGTGTGTGTGTGTGTGTGTGTGTCAGAAAAGAGAAGGGAGGGGAGACACACTTTTATGGGAGGAAATCTTTGAGTAATTACTCTATTTGAACGCAGTGTGCATGTGTGTGTGCACACCATGCTTTGACAGGATGACTGATCTCAGTGCAATTATTGCTTGTGGTGTGTGTGTGTGTGTGTGTGTTCACAAAAACATTGGCAGGACTGTGTACAGAGCAAGCTACGGTACTCAAACCTTTTCAGTGTGGAAAAAACCCCTGTGTGTGTGTGTGTGTGTGTGCGTGCGTGTGTGTGTGTGTGAGATAGAGAGAGGTGGGAAAGCTTTCACGCTTGCCAGAGGAGTTCCTGCATAAAAACATGAATTTCAACGAGTTTGCTTTAAACAAGTGAGATATAGATTTGCGTAATTTTTTTAATGCATGAAACCAAAGAAACCCCAAACGCTGACGTCAGTGTGACAGTGGAGGAGTTTTATTAAGTGCTATGGACACTTAAGCATCGGATTTGCTCATTTCTGATCTGACACATTATCCAAAATTATAGCACAGCGCTGCTGAATTCTCAAATCTGATTGGCTGGAAGGTGTTGATTCATTTTTTTTAAATTACAGCAGCTCTGACAATAATGCCTGCTTCAATTCGAATCACAGGTTTCTATTAATGTGCTCATTCTAATACATTATCGTTTCCATGGTAACCACTTGTACGGGGACGTGTATAGTGGACACTCCACATAAACTGAGACTAATAATAAATGGGTTTAAAAATGTGTTATTTAACAAAGAAACACCTGTTATCATTGATGTGGGGAAGTTTCAAGATGTTTTTTTAACATTTATGGAAGGAGTCTCCAGTGTCAGTGCTTTGTAACATCAGTAAATTTTCCGCCATATGATTTTTGGGCTCTTTTCTTTTCTTTTCTGATTCCAGTTTCTTTTCTCAGTAACATGACATGCTGTGTTTTTACATCTTATATATTCAAGATGGAGGATTAAAAAGAGAGGCTGGTGAGGGAACGAGTTTAATGTTCATAGCTGCTATGACGTAACTGATAATAGCGACTAACTTGTCTCGCAGATGTTCCATCAGATCCACGGCAACGAATCAAAAGACGGACATTAAGTAGCTGTTCATTAAGTAATACATGTAGTCGCTGATTCCTGTGGTATAAGAAGAATAAAACACTGCAGGACGCACTTCATATCAGTTCACATCCCACCGGCCAATCATTCATCACTTTCAATATACAGTATAACAGAACTCTGTGAAGGAGAGTGTGTTCTTCACTACAGCTCTAACACACTCCTGATGTTTCACATAACTTTCCAACAGACGCTCTCTGTACTACTAGCACTGCAGACCAGGACCAATAATCACCTTGCAATCAAAAAGTGACACTGATTAAAGACACAAATGTCTCTAATCACAGTGAGACATACGTTTGATGCTAGCAGAGTTTATCAAATAGGGCGCGAAGACAACAAAAAGGATGTAAAGCACACTAAAAAACAGAACAAGATGGCGAAGAAGAAAGCAAAGAAGACGATGACAAAAAACACGACGAAAAAGGTGAAGAAGGAGGCGTAGAAGAGGGCGAAGGAAGAGGTGAAGAAGAATGCGAAAAAGAAAAAGGCGAAGAAGGAGGAGAAGAAAAAGGTGAAGAAGGAGGCAACAAAGAAAAAGGTGAAGGAGGAGAAGAAGGAGGCAAAGACAAAGGTGAAGAGAGTGAAGAAGAAGGCAATGAAGAAGGAGAAGAAGAAAAAGGTGAAGAAGGAGGCGAGGAAGGAGGCAACAAAGAAAAAGGTGAAGAGGGCGAATAAGAAGGTAGTGAAGAAGGAGGTGAGGAAGCAGGTGAAGAAAGAGGCAAAGAAGAAGGTGAAGAAGACGACAAAGAAGAAGACGAAGATGAAGAAGACAAGAAGAAGAAGGAGAAGGCTAGCCAAAGACTCACTGCCCTTAAGTTGTGGTTTTGTTAATTAAGTGTTCATCATCATTAAGTGCTAATTTTTTATCTCACTTCCCTTTTCTCCTGTCCATGGAAGCTGATCTTTTTGAAAACATGCCAGCGTAATTTTGGATACTGTATCTTTTAATATATTTGCATTTCTGGTTTTTGTGGATTCTCGGATGTTTTTTGACGACTTTTATTGAGTTGAATGCTGAAAAATAGCGTACTGGTATCAGGGCCGATGCCTGTCTGAAATGCCAGATCAGATATTTTCATATGAACACAGACATAAGCTTTAAAGCGATATTAGAGTTTACACCAATCCCATTAAAAAAATAAATAAATAAATAAAAAATTCAATACCAAAGCTCTGAGTATCTCCCAATACCTGACACTGACATTGTCATATACTGACATTGCTACGTGAGTCAATCTGAGGCTACGTTTACACGACAACGATGTAGTCAAAAACGGAAAAGTTTTTCTCGTGCGTTTTCAAAAAGTTTCACGTATACACGACAACGTGTTCAAAACGATTTGCGTTTACACATATCCGCGATAACGGCCAAAAACGCTGTATTACGTATTCCGGGCCAGTAGTTGGCGCTGTCACCTTGTTAGTAAACACTAAAATCACCACACAGACAGCAAACTCTTGAGCAGCAGCAACACTACCATGTACTCCGCCATTGTTGTGTATGTTTGTTCGCGCTTGCCTTTACAATAGACACGTACTGCGCATGTCTACATACCTAACATGTACTACGCACGCGCATGACGTCACCGTTTTCAAAGATTCCCGTATTGGGTGTTTACATGGAGACGATAACGGCAGCGTTTTCAAAAACTTCAGTCCCCAAAACGCCGTTGTCGTGTAAACAAACAGGCAAAACACATAAAATGTTTCCCGTTTTTGACTGAAAACGTGTAAACAGCCCCCGAGTCAGCAAGTTCCTTTTTTAAAGGTTGTTTTCACACTTGATTGTTTTTTCTTCATATGCGTCCAGAGTTCAGTAGGTTTGGTGAAGTGAGAAAGATGTTTTCGAGTCTGGGAGCAGATCAGAGAACCAATCTCTGTTCCTCTCACGGTCTGCATCAGCTGTGTGTAACAGGATTGGTTCAACACGTCAGGTTACTTCCTGTTTCTACTTTCATGATGCTGGAAAAAGAGTTATTACGGTTACTGATGTATAAATATCAGACTTTTGCAGGATGGACAACTGTATTTTGCTCACTGTATTTTGTGGAACGAGTGCTTGCACTCAGAGTACTGGCAAAAAAAAAAAAAAAACAGGAAAGAAAAGCATTTTGCAAACCTGTGTGTGTGATGTATGAAATTGCACAAATGGTCCATGAGTCAGAAGAAGTCTTCAGCGTGAAAGCATTGAGATTATGAGCCCCTCCCACAAACAAGCCCAGTGTGTGTAAACGCACTAAGTTGTGAAGAATGTCAATGGTGTTTTTTTTTCTTATTTTAAAATAATCGCTGAATAATTGCGATTTTAATGCCTCACACACACAAAAACACACTCATTTTAGCCTTTATCACACTCCCAGAAAAAATAAATAAATAAATAAACTGTACCTTGTCACTGGGGTGCTAAACTCAAGCTTTTGCAGCTTTACTGGTTATCTTTCACACGGTAATGTGAATGTAGTTTACGCTTAAATAAACGATTTAACGTACATAATTGGACCTTAAGGACCACGCCTTTAATTTTCTTTTAGAATAATACTTTAAAAGGTACACTACATGCACTGTTCCAGGTTAAAGATACACACTACAGGTACAGGTGCATTTTATCTGAGTGTGCATGCAGCTCTACTGTGGAAATGATATTTTCCACGGATTTTAGCTAGTAATTAAGTCATCATTCACCTCCGTTTCCAAGAAGTAATCACTTAAATGAATGCCATGCTGAATAGGGTTCGCTAGGGTTTTAGAAACAATCGTGCCATAATTCAGTCAAAAATAGAGGACCTCTCTGCTTTGATAATGTTAACCGTTTTAAGGAGCAGACATGTGCACTGAGATTTCAAAATACAGAAATACAGCTCCCTGCCGTTTGTCATTTTGTTCTGTGAATACATAAGGAGGAAGAGTGAAAGGAAGGGAGGGGGAGAGGAGAAATGGGAGGTCTGCATGTGTCTCAGTTTGTGTGTGTGCGTGTGTGTGTGCGTGTGTGTGTGTGTGTGTGTGTGTGTGTGTGTGTGTGTGTGTGTGTGTGTGTGTTTGTTTAGTGCTGATGGGGACCGCGGGGGATTAACCTCCCATCCTGCTGGGGGTTTTGTAGTACGGTCACAGGGCAGCAGTGTTAATTCAACCAGCCTTAATAATGTCCTCCGGCACTGCCCTCAGCCCTCCCCCTACAACACACACACACACACACACACACACTCCCCCTACACACCCAGAGTAATGAGCCTCGGCTGTGTGTGTGTGTTTGTGTGTGTGTGTGTGTGTGTGTGAGACTGTGTCGTGTGCTTGTGTATGTCTTGGAAAGACAAAAGAGCAAGCAAAACCCCCTCAGTGTACATGCTGAGGAGGTATGATGAAGAAAAACAGCTGGAGGGAGGGGGATAAATGTGTGTAGGCTGAGCGCTACAGTCGATGAAGCTTTTTGCACACAGCTGGATAGGTGTAAGTGTGTGTGCGTGTGTGTTTACGCACATTGATGTGAGTGTAGGTGTGTGATTGCACATAGTCTTTCCTCTCCACATGTCTCCTTCCATCTTCCATCTCTCATCCTGTTGCAACACTGAAGCTACACTTTATGAATGATTTACAAAAACCTTTGCGTATGCTTTATGATCGATAGATTAAAAGGTGGAAAAAAAATAGCCAAAAATACTGGATTGGGATCCTTGAAGATATCCATACAATACACCGATACACAGTGAGTGTTTTGTTGATGACAAAAAAAAAAAAAAAAAAAAAAAAAAAAAAAAAAAAAAAACTTACCACAAAATGATAAAACTATTCACTCTTCTACTCAAAATATATGACAAAATATAATAATGTTCTACTCAATGAATAAAAATGGGACAAAACTGTTATCTGTTATCACCTGGACGAAGGTAAACTGTTGCGCACTCAGAGTCGTATTCGGAGACGGCGATTTAAGTCCAAAAGAGATGTAAATATTTACATGGGGAAAGTTACACATATTCAGAGTTGGGTTCTGCAGCTGCTCAAGTCTGAGCTGTATTCAGATTACGCAAATCATTTGTGTGTAGCTCATGGCTCCAGGGTTGCCAGATTTTTCTTGAGTCTGAAATGCGTTTTTCACTAGCGTCTTGATCACCGCATTTAAACACAAGCACTTGCCTTTACGTAAGAAAAAAATCAGGGATAGAAAATACACACTGAAGAAGAAAGTAGTGGTTTTTTCTTTGTTGTTAAAGGTAATACATTGTAACGTAAAAGCAGGAGGCATCAGCCACATCACATCACACCACCCCATCATGGACTATTTTACTACATCAGCACACCCTGCCATGTTTAACGAGGCATTTGACTTTCCTCGGAAGGAGCCCTCGACAACGTCGTTTTTAACCACCGTGCCTTAAAGTAGAACAAAAACATGGACACCTCCATGCACGTCTTTGGTGTTGTGACGAGTGATTTACATTTTCGACCCCAAAACAGCGAACTGTATTATCAGTGTTGTAGATTTAACAAGCGAATATTCTGATTGATCTAAAGCAAACACTAGCATAGATAACATAAATGGGCGGTCACACTACACCTTTCATTCCACTGACTTCCATTCATATGCATGAGAATGATACTTTCACTGCATTCCAAAGTTCAAGTTTGGTGGACTCTGACCTGCGAATTCCTATCAAGTGAAGACGCGTGACCAACAGAAAATCGACACGTCACAGCATGAGCTCTACAGAAAATCCAACATGGAGGAAGCGCTGGTTATAGCAGTGTTACACCATCCCATTTTATACAACGCAGCTTTAAAAGAATATAAACCCACAGCCTTCTCCTTTGCAGACACTATCATCGCTGTCGCAAAAACAACAGTGAAAGCATGTCGGAATCCATAATGTGTGGATTAAAAAAAAAACAAACTACGACTTGGCGCATGATGTCATATCCAGTTGCCGCCCATATTTGCAGCAGTCTCCGAAGAAATTTCGCATGCTGATAGTCTGGTGTGATCGCCCCTTAACTCAAAGTGCTACTTCGTTTATTGCTTATGCTGTGAGCAGCCACATTGATTTGACGTCACTTGCTGAACTCCGAGGCATTACGACCTCAAGCCAAATGCAGTATTTGATATTTGATATGATTCAATATAATTGTGGAAGCCAAAACATGTGATCACAACCAAAATATGATTGTGCAGCTATAGGTATGCCTAGGTGGGACACAATCACTGACACAGGAAAGTCCATACATAAGGTAAAAAACTGAAGACCGAAAAGGATTCTCTTAATATGTCTGTTATAAAGAATAGAATTCCATAGAATTCCCAAATTAATGCATATAATTACATTCTACATTCATAATGTAAATATGCAGAAAGCTTGTTTACTCTCCGTGTAAAACAAGTTGCTCAGAACACTGTTCTACACCTTTTTTAAAGCATTAATTCATATTTTTAATGAACATATTTCTGTTCTCAAAACATAAAAAGAAAATCCTTACAATTTATGCAACAAAAACAAATTAATAATGATAATAATAATATATATACATCTATATCTATATCTATATCTATCTATTTATTTATTTATTTATTTGTCATTTCAGTCTAGACGGCCCTGAATTCTGGTTCGAGTTTTGGCCAAGGAGGTATTTTACCAAATTTAAATTTTTTTTTCCCCTGTGTCCAGATCCAGTGTTTCTGATTCGTAATGCTCTAGATGGGAATACTACTCGCAATACTATAAATGACACAAAATCCATGATGAAGCTATCCAGGCCTCCAAATATGCATCTTTTTTCGCCTTCACGGTGCCTGTAGTAATCCGTCTTCCCTCTAAATGATGCACATAGACTTCAGAACATTCGTCTACACAGACATCAGTGTCACAGGCAGCTATAAAAGAGAAACATGAAGATGTGACCTCTTGATCACAGCAGGCTCATCACCATAGCTCAAGTCACCTCCTTTATCACAACCAGCTATATGCAGTAAACACCAGCAGAACTGACAATTTCACTATAATCATCATTACAGCAGATCATTTCTGCATAAGATATTGCTTCAGCCTCTTATAATGATCGCGTACTGAAATGAATGCAGATTGCAGTAATGCATTTTAGAGAGCACATTTTATTCATTACTCAGGCAGTAAATAATTTGTCAGTGAAGATATTGTTAGATTCTAGGGAAGAATTTTGCTGTAATCAAAATATGGGTGATAAAAGATTTACCAAATGCGGAATTAAGCACTGCTGTGCATGATTTTCTGGCTTAAGTTCACAACAACTAAACAGAAAATCCAGCAACATATCAACAAATATATATATATATACAATGTGTGTGTGTGTGTGTGTGCGCGCGCCCATGGTGCTAGCTAGTTCCCCTGACTAGAGCCCAAAACTTGCATCAGTTTATAGATTTAGTCAGATAGGCCAGAATTGTTGAGGAATCAGATACGTCCTCAGTAGCCTTTCAAACACGAAGCAGGCCGATCTCTTTCGCATTATCTGTTTACACAGGAAGCAACCCCGGGCAGGACTGGGCAGGAAACAGGAACAGCAAATCCTCTCGAGCGGAGGCCTTTCAACAGCCTGCTTGAAGCTTAACAATTTACCCATCAGCCTCACAAGGCCTTTGGCTAACCTCTGGAGTGAAGATTCAGCCAGACTGAATCCACATTCTCCCTCCTCTGATCTACAAAGCCAGTCGAGTCCCGGAAGGTCAAGATTCAACAGTGTTTCCATTCCATCCGTTCATCCTAATCCTGGATCCAAGGCAGATTTGAAAATCTTGTGGTTCAATCGTGAAGTCGGGACAGATATTTAAGCTGGCTGTACAGCAGAATTACAGATTTTGTGATGTGGAAAGTATGCACAGTAAAGAAAGATATTAGATCCTTTTAATGAAGTAGGTTTTCCGATCATATTTAGCTTGGAATGATATAACAATGAAAACTGTGAGAATTTTGTTCAATCAAAGTATTTAGACCTGTAATCTCTCGGTTTAAGGTTCCATACATTATCTTACTGCAAATAAGTCTACAATCACACTGTGAGTCAAACACACACAATACAGAATTATTGCTCAAATCCATTATTTTCTTAGATTGTACATATTATTTTATATGAAATGATCTATATGATATTATGCTGAACAAGTCACACTCTTTCTAGTTTTCCCATAATGCAACAAACTGTGTTTTTTGTCTTATTAGCTTAAAAGAAAGAGTAAATAAGGGAGGCTGGTGAGGGAATAACTAGCCAATGATAGCCAGTGAGAGTGGACAAATTAGTAGCTCAGCACCCGGGACAAGCACGTTTCATTTCCCGGATATTAGTTTTTGTTTTATTTGTTGTTGCCCAGCAGATAAGTAGGTTCACCAACCAGAAAAGTAAAAACTCTCCTGCTTTATACTTCTTTTGTGTAAAAATAGCTTTCACAGAGGTGTGAAACACCTCAATGGTGTAACTATTAGCACAAGCTGCTCATTACGAATCCCACCACCTGCCGCACCACACACATCACCAAGGTGGAATAATTGGTACGCACGGATGACAGACGATCTTTGCAGAATCAGGAACATGCAGGTATGTTGCAAAGAACTACGCAAAACTGTTATATAACCAGGGCTCTTGTGTGGAACAACAGAAAAGTGTTCACCCTATCATCAAAAGATTGCGAGTTTGAGTACCGACAATGCCACACCCATCCAAAAAACCAAAACTGGCCGTGCACTCTGATAGGAGCAATGGCATACTCTCTCTCCCCTGTCAATCACAGCGACACTAGCCAATCATGGGCATGTATGAGGAAGAGGGCAGACAGTGCAATCCTCCAAGTCTGTTACACTGCCTTGTGATGCAGCATGAGCAGCAGTTCAAAAAAGTGGTACGAAAATTGAGAAAAAAAGATATCATTGTTAACCATAATAAACATGCTATGCTTTTTGTCCAGGGTACAAACACAATTTGCCACATGATCATGTGATCTCTTCATCTGTACTAATGCACTTAACTAAGCGCCTTGCAATACATTATTATGTTACGTTAGCTACCACTTTTGCACCCGGTCAATTACGTTTCCAGGCAACCAAAATATAGAACATAAGACACAAGACAAAACATTATTTGACAAACATGTTAAAAAATAACTTCCATTCAAATAGTCTTCTTTTCCTAGACATAACGTATTATCTGCTACTATTCTGCACTGGTTTCTGGTTAATATGCGTAAATCTTGTGGCACTTGGATCTGTATAAAGGATAAAAGCTCTTTTCAAGGCTCCAAGTTTGGATCGGATCGTGCCTGGAAAGCTGCTTTGAATAAAGGCGTGTGCTTTTATGTAAAAATGTAACATAATACAGCACAGACACTTATCTTGAAAACTGAACTCAGTATGGCAGATTCTTTCAGAACCTCAGGACAAAGTGAATTCAGGAGGACAATTTATTACTACTTGGGAAAGAAAAACCCTCTCCTGAAAGCCGGAGCGAATTTAAAATGCAAATGAAATTCCCCGGCATAACTTGGGTGGCCTGAGATGAACCGTGCTTTGCAGGTGCAGCTCGGGCCAATTCCCTCATTAATTACGAGTCTCTTTAATGACCTTGTGTTTGTATACAAAGCTCCGTCTGTGTTGCAGGCTGGAGACCCCAAGAGAGCTCAACACCAAGCAAACCAACATCAGGGGACTCATTAAAGAACACGGTGCTGCGTGAGGGAGCTTCACTGACGGAAAAGAAGCATGAAAAGCTGTGTAAGAAAAAAAAAGGGAAGCACACTTGACCTTTTCAGCCTTTAAACAGCATCTTTGTCTGTCCAAAACAAAAATGAAGTGGCTTCATTGCTTCACTGGACCACCATTAAGCCTTCGTGGAACAAAATGCCAGTCTACAACATCAATTTTATTATATATAAGCTCGGAAAAATCTGATAAATGACAGGTTATTATACACAATTATCACTGGCTTTTTTATTCTTATTTTTTTTAATCACCTGTGATATGGTTAGAGCTAACACTGCTTCTCAGACTAACCTGCAGACAAAGCAAATGAAGCTTCAGGTACTCACTTCCTGCTCTTAAATGCACAAGTGTTTGGTTTTGGGTTTATTTATAGCTTTTCCGCCAGCGTTATTACTTTTCTATGCTTCAGCTCATTAGTAAAACCAGGCGTAAGTGATTAAGCGTTAAGTTTTTTCCAGCCTCCAATGCAGGTTTCTTCTGGGTTCTCTGGTTTCTTTCCATCTTCCAGAAACATGCCAGTAGATGAACTACACTAAATTGTGAATGAGTGTTCGAATGTGTGTGAATGGTGCCTTGTAATGGACCGGCATCCTGTTCAGGGTGTATTCCCACTTCACGCCCAGCATTCCTGCAATCTAACCTCCAGGATTAAGAGATGACCAGGATGAAGAGATGAAGATGAATGAATGTGGAGAACCCATGCAATACTCTCCATGCAACAAGATAAGATTATGTTCAAGATTCTTTATGGATTTTTTTTTATTAATATACACTGAACTTGCCTTATGTTCACATGTGAAGGTGCACTAGTGCATTATTCCCAATAAGTGAGCCTTTCTGCAACAATTTTAGGAGAAAAGCCAAATTACACAGGCTTCTTCAACACTACACACCTGTTATACCACTCCACTACAATGGATGCACATAATGGATGGATGGATGGAGGGCTGGATGGATACTCCAGTTTTGCACAGAGCTAAGCAAAATGCACATCTGCATTAAAAAAAATCCAGCTAATGCATCCAAACCTAGACAAAACCATGTAAATGCATGCATCTATGAAAAGATCCAGCTCCTGTGATCGTGGTCAGGAAAGAAAGCGAGATGTTGAAATGCTAAAATGGTACAATAACCGCACACTTACCGAGTGCCTGGCTTGTGGAAACATCATGTCAGTTTTCTTGCTGTTTCTTTCTTCTGCACGTGAAACTGAACCCAAATCCTTTGTTTGTTTGTTGTTAGCTTCGTGATTATGGGGTAGGGGTGAAAATATCGACGCTTTGCCTCCGATCTCTTTGGAATGGAGCCGGAAAAGGGCACTGTGCTGGAAATGAAGTCAGCGCGTGCACAATCTGCTAGCTAGCCCACAGCACACGGCTAGCCTGGACAACTAAGTTCAGCTAAGAGAGCTCTGCCTGTCCAGAGCAGCAGGATCACACCGAGCCCACAGCAAAACACAGCCACACAGCATGCGAGGTGACAAAGCAGCAATCCGGATGGCGATGTGGGATGTTTTTGCGGATAATCCAGCTGCCAGGTGAATTATTATACACAAACAGCCTGCGGATGCACAAAAAAACCCCAAACAAACAAACAAACAAACAACAAAAACCCTGCAAAACTGCTCACACCGCAGATCCAGAATAAAAGCTGATGATCCACGGGTTTAAAGCTCCTGGGCTTTATCCGCGTCTCCGGGCAGGAACTGGGAGATGCGGGATGGACGCGGCGCTCTGAAGGCCCATTTTTAGATGTCAAACGGATTAGATTACAGTGTGCGGAAGTGCCTCTGCGTCTGACTCCGCCCACTCCGCCCAAACCCCGCCCCACGTACAACCCTTGTAATAAACGTTGGAAAGTGACGCAGCGACGTAATTAGCATATTCAAATATATAATCAGTATGCAAAGTCGTTTATGGATAAATGATCCCCTGAAGAGGCTAATATTAATCATTACTCATTAAACACGACTGATAGAAGAGACAAATTATTATTATTATTATTATTATTATTATTATTATTATTAGTTAAAATAAAAAAAGAAAATGTTTTAAAATGCGAACATTATGAGAAAAATTGTTCTTCTTATTGTTGTTGTTATTATTTTTATTCATTTTTGTATATATTTTTTGTTTAAATCAAAAAAGAAAATGTTTTAAAATGCGCCCATTATGAGAAAAATTATTATTATTATTATTATTATTATTATTATTATTATTATTATTATTATTATTTTTGTTTGTTTGTTTGTTTTTAATTATTTATTTATTTTTTTGTTTAAATCAGAAATGTTTAAAATGTGCCCATTATGAGAAAAATTATTATTATTATTATTATTATTATTATTATTATTGTTGTTGTTGTTGTTGTTGTTGTTATTTTAAATTTTTTTTAAATCAAAAAAGAAAATGTTTTAAAATGCGCCCATTATGAGAAAATTATTATTATTATTATTATTATTATTATTATTATTATTATTATTAGAAATAAAACTGTGTTAAGACTGGATGCTTATAAAACCAGAAGGAATGTGAAAGCTGCTCTGATTTCCTTTGTGCTGAAGGTTGAACAGGTTTGTTGGATTATTGTACAATCTCGAGCTGCCCCCATCTGGTCACACAGATCCTTCCCAGCATTCTACACATTTAGACTGTTTTATCTTTACAGAAATGAATTAGCTGTTAGATTTGTTAGAACTGGTAAGATTTTGAACTTGATGTTCACACATTTGCAGATGCATTCTGAAGTGTACATTTTAAAACCAGGGTGTAAAAAGATTTGAACACTGCAGAAAATGACTTCTTACCACGTGACTAATATCAAGCTTTAAACTGTCTTACTCTCTTGGCAGATCACTGCTTTTTTCTAGAGATAAATGCTAAATAGTAATTTAGTAAAATTATCTGAACAGAACAAGACTTTCAAAAATAGTACAAATGCATGGAAATGGGTTTAATAATCTTATATTTGTTATATTGTAATTTTATAATAGGAAATACTCGATACATTTGGCTATTATATTTTCACTTGCTAAGAAGTCATTTTTGCAGTGTTTCTACAGCTTATCATTTTTCTTAAGCCGATGTCGGTAATAAAATAGATGAATAAACAAAATAATATAAATAAATCAAATAAAATATTGCTCACATGGCTGTAAATTAACACAGCATGAGCAAGTTTCTGTTCTTTTCTCTGCATGCATTCATTCATCTTCAGTAAACACTTTATCCGAGTCAGGATGCGGTGGATCCGGAGTCTATCCCAGGAACACTGCATGTGAGGTGGGAAGTACACCCTGGATGGGACACCAGTCTGTCACAGGGCACACACACACACACACACACACACTCTTATTCACACTTATGGGCAATTTAGCATAACCAGTCCACCTACTGGCATGTTTGTGGAAGGTGGGAGGAAACCGGAGAACCCAGAGGAAACCCACACAGACACAGCGAGAACATGTGAAACTCCGCACAGACAGTAATCATGATCGAATCGGGGAACCTGGAGCTGTGAGGAGGCAACACTACCCCCTGTAGCACCTTGCTGTCTGCTTTTCTTACACAACGTTCTTTTTCTATGAACTCCTGCAATCATATATTTATCCACACAGGCCTATAATCATGATATGTGGTACATGTAAATATAGATAGATCACTTTATTAATCCCAGAGAGAAATTCACAATATACACAAATATAAAGTAAGGTGTATGTGTAGGTGCTAATATACTGGACAATTTAATTAGCTTGATTGTGGTTTTGGAATTAATATTCATTTTCTTTATAATTATAGAGAGATTCAATTTAACAAGTATGCTCAGCTAGAGATTTGTTCAGTGTGATCATACACTTGTGAAGTACAGCACATTTTTAGAACTTTAAAGGTGTAGTTTGTAAAGTTTAAAATGTTTCAGGATCTATAGTAAGAATATAATTTCAATGATGAAATTGAAAAACTGTGATCTACAATATTGCCGTGCAATAGATCTCTGTAGTTTCTTCATGTCTAGCTTCTGTTTTAAATTTTTCTGACCCAGAAATGATCTTAGCCTCGGCACTTTTTCACACCACAAGGCATTGGTAGTTTCAGCAGAGCGGAGTGATGGAAGTGGAGGGCTTGCCAGCGTATTCATCGCAATTACAATTCACCGCACAGGCAGCAGTGAATATTACAAACTGCCCCTTTAATATTACACCAAGCCTACAATAGGTTATTTCTGCAACTCAATTGCTGGGTTTAGCTTGTTGGGTCAGGTAGGTGCGATGATGATGGGTGAGTCAACATGCTGGTCTGGGGATGTGGACCTGAAACGGAAGAGACACTTTGCGTCAAAATTCATTTTCTGGAATTTTCCACTTGCATCTGTCGAGACAGATCGGCAGCCAGAAAAGGTCTGAAGTAAAAGAAATAAGCTGCTTCTGTAGCAAATGCATGTTTTTGTTCATATTTAACCTAATTTATAATTATAATTCAGTTGAACAATTTGAATCATATTTCTGTAGACATTATGTAGGCAATAATATTTTTTAACATGTAGTGTGGCTTGATAGCTGATATAAGCCTGCTATCAAAAAGTACGCTAGCTCTGCTAGATATTTGAGAGGAAATTATGCTTGAAATTGACTTTTTGTAAAAAAAAAACAACAAAAAAAAATACAACTAATTTATTTTTTGGTTAATTTTAACTATATTTGTAGATAACTAATTAAGTTAGCTAATTTTGGGTTGCTACGTAACTATCAGTGTTACTTCTAGCTAGTTAAAAATGAAATTATATTTTCTCTGTACCATTAGCTCTGATTATCAGCTAGCACTGGAGTCAAGTAGATTCTAATCCTGCTTTTGATATTGATAGCTTATGATTTCAAAATGTAAACAGATATGCTATAGATTTATCATGTTTTATTCAAGTAGGGCTGCCTTCACACTAGGTGTATTTTGGAGAGAAGAGGCATAGCCTGAAACCTCATGAGAAATAGCTCCAGTGTGGTGTGCACATTGCAACAATAACAATAACATGTCTACAGCCCAGCAATGTAGTCACTTTTACCTACAGATTTGCTTAAAAAACCAACTTGCTGTAAACCCAAACTTACTGGGTTAAAATAACTCATGTAGGGCTAGTCCCTATTGGACCAAATTTGGTTATTTTTTAACCCAGCAAATTTTAGAGTCTATAAATCGACCTGAAGTTGGATAATGTATTTCATTAAAGTCCATTCGTTTAGTTAAAAAAAGGTAGTTTCCCTAACGTACATCTTATCTTCCAATATTCATATGATTACGTAGAAGCAGTCTCCATGCATACAAAATATGGAAGGTAAGAAATGCTTTTAAGTATAGAATGTTCAGATTGCAGTATTGGCTATGCCCAATGCTCGTGCAACGGCTCTGATCGCTTTTCCCACTTTTCTTAGCTTCAAAATGGCTTGCTTTTCTCCCATAGACAGCTCTCTGGTCTTTATGCTGGTTTAACTTTTTTATTTATTTTTTTTAAACATCAAATGCAGTCTTCACCGGCGAAACCCAGGACAAACCAGAGCAGACATTCAGCTATTCATTGTTTAAACATTCAATCTAACAGGGCCCACCTGAGCATCAAGAACCACCTGTCAGTCACACGTTACTATATACAGGAGACTATATAATGCGTTATGTTTAAACATTTTCTAGTCATTTATTTAAAACTGAGCACATTTCAAACCTTGAAAAGACAACATTAGAAATCAAGATTTTGTTACAGATTGTGTTACAGATATGGCTGGCAGCACCTCACAAAATTATTTACCCTGTTGAATGTTTCAGTTTTATAATGTTATAACCCAGAAGTGGAAATGGACATCAATGGAACTTTTACTATTTCATTAACACAACACATCTAATTTTTGAAGATGCAAAAGGTCTTATTTTATCGTGACAAAGACGTGTTGGCTGCATATGTACTCACACACTTGGACAGTACTTTGTAGAACCACATTTAGCTGCAATTCCAGGTACAGGTCTTCTGGGATATGTCTCTATCAGCTTTGCACATCTGGATCCTGATATTTTTGGCAATACACTTCTTGGTAAAATGGCTCAAGCACTGTCAGATTGGATTGAGACTGTTGGCGAAGAGCAATTACCACAGATTCTCAACTGGATTCAGTTCTATGCTTTGAATGGGTCATTCTAACACATTCGAGTGCTTGGTTTTGAACCACTCGTGTAGCTTTGACAGTGTGTTAGAGTTGTTGTCCTCTTGAAGGGTGAACTCTACCCTAGTCTAAATTCGATTGCAGACCTGAACAGGTCTTCTAGGATTGTGCTATTTGGCTCCATCCATCTTGACCTCAACCTTGATCAGTTTCCCATTCCCCGCTGATGAAAAGCAGCCCTGCAACATGATGCTGCCAACACCATGCTTCGCTGTGGATGATTTTCTCATGATGATAAGAAGTGGTGAGTTTCTGCCCAATGTCGAGCTTTGTGCCAAGGCCAACAACTTCAGTGATCACCTATTAATCAAGCTCCAGTGATGAAGGTGTAAAACAAATGAGTGAGAGAAAGAAAATCACACAGGTCTTTGAACTGCAACACTATGAAGTCAAAGAAAACAGTCAAGACAGGCAGCAAGTATAGGAACAAATTTATTTAAATTTAAAACAGATACTTTATTTTTTATTTTTTTAATAGATTTTTTTAGAAGGCGGTTATGAAAATCTTTTCCATGTTTGAATGAGGTTCAGGCAACAGTGGTTGAAATGAATCAATACAAATAAAGACAAAAAAAAAATAAAATATGGCGAGAATGTTGTAAATCAATATCCAATATGATCCCTCGCCTTGAGGGCTTTAATATTAATATATTTTCTTAGCCCATAAACTCCAACCCCAACACAGAGCACATGCATTTTAAAAATTACAATTTATTAAAAAAACAAAACAAAAACAAAAACAAAAAAACAAAAACAGCAGTTTCTCTTAAATCTTAAATACAGAATAAAGTCACTGTGTTTTTCTCTCTTATTTAGTGTTTCCACTGGGTTTTAAAATGAGGACCATGTCTCATCTTTCGGTCCTCGTGGGATTCGGACGACAGTTGGCACTTATATAAAGTCAGTCTCCATGGAGGGGATTGGCACATGATATAATACAACATTTACATCTGGTATAATGGGGGGAAAAAGAGAAATGGATATTTCACATGCCACTCTGCATCATCCTTACCGAGAGATGGGGAAAACTGTCTTAGATCCAACAGCGTCCAAAAACAGTGGGGAAAATGTAAGCGACTTCCAAACAAGAATTTTAAAGTACTAGCCTGCAGTAGCAGTGCCAGTACAAAATATCACCGACTCATTCCTCTGCACGGAGAATTACTTACATGAATCACACACACTGTACCACTTTCTTTGCCGACTACGCTTGTGCTAATGTGTTTTTCTCTTTGTATAACCGGGTGTAAACCGTGATTCATGCTAAAACTCAGCTCAGGCACTCTGATAATACAGAAATGCTAAATAACTGCAAGGTAACTATGATGATGGCCAATACTGCATTATGAGTGTTCGGGATCATAGAACGAGAATAAAAAAATTACCAGAAAGATTCTTAATCAGTAATCTGCTTCACAATACACTGCACCGTGTTGAGGTGCTTCATGTGCTTCTTGCGTCGTTCCTGATACTGAAAATGCCCAAAACATCTCAAATTCTCACAGAGGTAGACATTTTCCTAAGAACGCTGGGCAGATGAGCTTAAAAATTTAAATACTTTTCCACTGCTATGATCATGGCAAACTGAGTCCATTCCATTAATTGACTAGATCTAAGTACTAACTACCTCTTGCTCTTTGAAGGGGCTTTGGAAGCTTTACTCATCTTTGTGGCATGAGAACAACAACAACAAAAAATAAAAGGATTAAAAAGAAAGTGCATATAAAATAATCAGACCATTACATGTTTTAAGAGTCCTCATAGGACAAGCATGTACATCCACTACAATCAAACTTCTTGTTTCAACAAATACATATTCATAGTGTTGTCATCCTGAGACATCCGTCCATATTGCAATTAACGGATTGACGTTAATGAATTAGTTTTGATTTGTGGATTAAGATAATCACAGACATACAATAGATATATCAAGACAGAAAGGACATGGCTGATGTAGATTCTTAATTCATACATTTTGGGTATTTAGTAAACTGAAGATATTTTTGTGTAATCTAGTCTCATGATTGTTTTGTAAAAACTGCGACGCTCTGTAGAGACCAAACAAATACTGCCATGCACAACTAGAGAGCGTTCTAGTTTTTAATATTCAAATCACTCGCACTCTGGAGATTTGAGCTCTTCCTCGTTCAGTTAAAAAAAAAAAAAAAAAAAGATTGTTTTTTCAGTTTTGCCTAGCGGAGATTTACCCACCTTCAGATTATTATAAATGACAAACGAGTAAACAATTTTTTCTAGACTTACACACTGAGGCTCTGATTTACTAAAGGTTTGTGTGTGGAAAAGCATGTGCAAACCCGACAACAGCCGCAAAAAAGGTTTTAGGCGTTTGCCTTAATGCAGAGGTGCCAACATTATTAACAAGAAAATTCAGGCCTGGATTATACTTGCCTTTAACTATACAGTACACAACATGTCTGCCGCACGTATCCTGCAGGTCGAGCGTTGCTTCGTCGTGCACGTCCTCAGAAATGACTGTTTGAATTTTAAAAACCTCTCATATACATCACACCTACTGAAATTTCTGTTTCGCGTACTAGGCTTCTAGATTTTCTAAATTAGAAATTCTTTTGAACGAAGCCAGAGTTTTTGATTTGAAACAGCTCATGACGACAATCACGATGACGGCAGAAAGTAAAAAAAAAAAAAAAAGAAAAAAAAAAAAAAGAAACAGAGCTCGCTATTGTGTTTAGTGTCACTGTGCATGAACTCACTAAACATTTACTTGGAAACCAGACAGACGGATGTTTTGGCCAACACATGCCATCTAGTGGATCTTGCTTTTAATCCTCCAGATGTATATAAGATACATAAGTGAGTATGTGAACAATCTATAAACCGGCCTTGAGCTGAAAAAAGCAGAAAAGCATAGTCTTTAGGTGTATTCAGTACTGCTGAAGTAAGGGGTGAAAAACTGCAAATACTACAGCTAATCCGTACATCTTGGCACCTCTGCTTAATGCTTATAAAATTTGGGAGTTTCCTACATAAAGAGAACAGAGGACGCTGTCTATGCATCAATTTAGATTCATTTAGCACCAGCAGTGACTTACTAGAGCATGAAAGTCACTTTGGAAACTTCTAGAAATTATGACATTATTACCGCAAGATAACGCACCTTTAATATTAAATATTCTCTGCTTTTTTAACTGAACAAGACAAACATTCATTTCTATACTCTTCTATACTCTGGTGTTATATTTGTGCAAAAAATGCATACGTGTGGCGAGGTTCTGAGTCTCTTCGAGAGCCGAACTTGTCACGGCGCACGCAAAAATCTCTTTAAATGTCGTATCCTTTTGCTACTTTGACGTGAAGTCATTTATGCAATTTTTATTTGTAAACCATCTGTAACTCTGTGCACACAAATCAGGGTGGGATCTTGGTAAATCAGGACCTTAGTGTTTTGTTGTTTGTATCTTTTATTATTTATTTACTTTTTACAAAAAGACCAATCAAAGATGTCATACTGGTTTAAAATGGAGGGCAGTAAATGTAATCTGATGGGACATGCGGTTGACCCAAGCAGCTGAACCATAAAAAGTAAAACTCTGATCCTGTGTCTTTGAACAAACTGCACTTTGCTCCTTGAACATGAACGAGACTTTGCTCCTGTCGCCTCTTCACCTGCACTGGTCTTGTGTGACGACTTTATGCATTTTCTTAGCCCTTGATGATAAACTATAAAAGGAAACCTGTAGAAACCTGCAACACCTTTTTACCCCCTCTACCAGCTCATCATTTATACAATGATGAACACACTGCACGTGATTAGAAAGGAAAAGACAAGGAAATTGTACGCTTAGATGTTCGATCGGTCATAAAAGACTTTCCTGTTTGTTTGAAGCACTTCACTTGAATATCACATGGAAATCTGACAATCTGAAAGTTTACAAAAAAATGGAAGAAAGTCTGGACACTGTAAAATCATGTTGCCAAATTTTTTTTTCAGGGGAAAAAGAAAAGGAAATAAAAGGCAATAAAAGCTAATACACCCATAGAGTTTTGTACAGCAGAAAAAGACCCCAACGACTTCAAAACTGGTCCATAAATTAGATAAATAAACATTACTTTAGTTAATCTTTAGTTAATTCCCCTTCTTGAAAATCATTTCATATCTTTATATACTGAGAATAACAACATTCATGCCGTAAGAGGGGCCGTATTCGTGGTTTTCTTCCAAACCTGAGAGAAAAACGCTTCTCTTTTCCATTTCTCTCACACTATTGCTCATAACCGCTTCCATGTACAGCTATGCGTATGTCTTCTGAATAATCATAGTGAAGAAAAAAAATAAATCACAGTATCAATAATATTGTAAGTCATAAGAAACCAACCGAAACCGTACACAATTACGAAGTAATTTTTTTTCCTTTTTGCCAAAGATACTGTACCACAGACTTTTTTTTTTTTTTTTACATAAGCAATAAAGTGTATACGTATTTACAAATATAAATATACACAATCAATTAACTTGCGACTTCCTGCACCCCCCTTCACTTAACGCTAGCTCCCGACCCCAAACGAAGCTAAATTAACGTACGTGTCTCCACAAACTGTTATTTCACAAGATGTCTCTGTGTTTTTTGAAAGAAAAAAAAAAAAAGTAAACAAATAAAAATGTGCGCGTCAGGCCACTACTTGGTGGTGATATCGATAATCCGAAGTATTACTGAGTGCACTGCTGAAGTGTCTGTAAAAGTAAAAAAAAAAAAAAAACAAAAAAAAAAAAAAAAGGAGTCTAGTCATGCAGAGTACGGTACCAGCAGCTGGAAAAAATTAGGGAAAAAAAACCCGTGAACAAGGAAAGGCGCAAGCAGTTTCTATGTAAAAATCCTTAAAATAAACATGGGAAAGAAGTAATGGAACATCTTAACCTGTGTGAAAACTGGCAAAACAATACCTACTGAGTCAATATCTGTACTACACACTGATAAATCCTGATAATCCTTAAAATTTGCAATTTCTTACCCATCTTTGATTGAAATGCTGTTATACGTCACGTGATAACAGCAGTAGCTATAGTAACCTATCATTAAAACATTTTTAAATGATCATCTGAGCAATGTACACTGATTGATTTGCATCACCACAACCTCTCGTTCTCATTCTGGCGTTACATCTGATTACAATGCTCACAAAGTTTACATTCATGGATGCGAGGTGAAGACTGGCCTCGCACCACCCGTGGAACCTGCTGGAAAACCCTTTGGATTTGACTCCTCTGAAAACATGTAATGGAGCCATTCACAGCTTCTAGCACCACAGCGCTTGTCCTTGTGTCCGTGTGTAAATAAGATGAGACTTTCTTCTTGAAAACTTTCCCCCCCCCGACTGGCAGGATGAAAAAGCCGGAAAAAAAAAAAAAAAAAAAAATCAATCCATCCATCCAGGCAGGCAGAATGCAGATGTGACTGGAGAAGCAGAAGGAGAAGGTGAGGGATGTCACTTCCAGTTTCCACTAGCAACTTTGTCGATAAACACAATATCGTCTGGTCAATTCTGCCATTTCAAACGGATATTTTTTTTTTTTTTTTTAAAACACTTTCAAATCGAGAATGAAAACGAAAAGTCTGAGTCTATAACCCCACCCATGTCATCAAATCTGAAGAAAAATCCCAACGGTCCACTTCAAAGGAAAGGAGGGACGGAGGGAGAGAGGGAGGAATGGAGGGAGGGCTTGGACACGAGCTGCCGACGAGAGAAAGTGGGCGGGCTTTGGCAAAACAGACAGAGTAAAAGCAGGAAGTGTCTGGAACACCCTCACACAGCTGGACAAAAAAAACGAGAAGGCTGGAAAACGAAGTGGACCGTGGGTAACTGTGTTGTGTGTGTGTGTGTGTGTGTGTGTGTGTGTAGGTGTGTGTCTGTTCTGTGCTGAAGTGTGCGAGTAGTCCCCGGCGATGGCGGCCTACACCAGGTTGTACTCTTTGAGGTTGAGCTGCAGGATGGTGTCCTTCACGGCGGCGAAGACGAAGCGGATGTTCTCCGTGTCCGTGGCGCAGGTGAAGTGCGAGTAGATGATCTTGTCGCTGTCGGGGTTCAGATCCACAAACATCTTGAGGATGAACTCTCTCGCCGCTTGCGCATCCCGCTGGGGACCTGCAGGAGGAAGACGAAGAAACAGGAATCTTAAAGAAAGTGCTACTCAAGCTCTAATCACACACCGTCATGTAATCATGTGACCTTCTGGAAACGTCTATCTAACAAAACCTTCAGATATGAACCGTTTTTAACTGGTAAAGAAAAGAATAAGTGTTCCCTTTATTTCCAAATAACTGTCTGAAAAATCATAAAATATCTAATTATCTTGTATTAAATCTGTAATAGACCCATTTGTACTGGTTTGAGGGTTGCATATTGAAACATACCCAAACATTCTCCCTAAAATAATAATAAAATAAAACCCTGAATTTTTCAAATTTGTGATAAATTGCAATATAACTATTTGCTTCCCCATGAGATGGTCATTAAGCATGTAGTAGAGTGTTAATCAAACTAGCTGCAGTAAAATTGTCCATTTTAGAAACCAAAGCCTTAGAAAGCATACCAAATTTATATTTATTTACACATTTTATACACAATGCAATTCGTGATGAAAAACGTTGTGGTGAAATTCACAGAATAAAAATGAGGTTAGAGTGCAGAGATAGAGATAAAGGATAAATTTGCAATGCAGTGAAAGTGCAGCGTGGGTTCGTTGGATAGTGAATGGTTCTAGCTTGCTATAAAGAAAAACAACCGGTTAAGTTCTACACAGAACCTCAAAGTTACAAACCAAAGAACCTTTTAGACTGTTAGAAACAGCACTGTAAATGCTGTGGCACTGATCAAACAGACAAAGTCTTTATAAAAAAAAAAAAAAAAAAAAAAAAAAAAAAAAAAAAAAAACAGGTGGGGGTAAAGCTCAGATTTTAGAACTCAATAATTATGCATAATCACTACATTTTTAAATATAATTGGTTAAAAGTCATGTAGACATGTTGTGGTAGGAATCAGTGGGCATGTGTCAGTACAGTATCTTACTTTGCACACCTCCTTTTTCATGATCTAAACCCTATAGTGTATGAAATGTGCTGGCTATTGGTGCACTTCCTGTAATACAACTGTATGCTTACGGAAATATAGTAACTTATTTATCACGGACTTATCATTGCCCCGTGCACAAACAAATGTACAATTTCCAATAATTTTGTACCGTCAAACTCTGGGAAGTAGTCGACCAGATGGGAGTAGGAAATCTTCTCCTCCAAGAGGTCCTTCTTATTGAGGAAGAGGATGACTGAGGAGTTTTGGAACCACGGATATGTGATTATCGTCCTGAAAAGCGCTTTACTCTCCTCCATACGATTCTGAGAAGAAATGGACGGCTCATTAGTACTTTTTTCATCCATTTGTAGTTATGCTTAATGTTGTGGAAAACCTATGAAACAAGTAAGTTCCTGTTTTCTCTTACGGTATAAAAGCTATAAAAAATCGTTCCTTCATCAGCCTCTCTTTTCTCACTCTTGGAAAGAGTGGAAAAAAAATGCAAAAAAAAAAAATATCTGGCAAACCACAATGCTTAAAAAAACTTGGGAAAAAAAATTACTGATAGTTAAACAGCGCTGAAACTGGAGACTTCTATAAACAGTAACTTACAGAAAACCTCACCATATCAACAATAACATATTTTTCTTTGTTAAATAACATGCTTTTCATCTTCTCATTATTTGTCTTAAGATTACATGAAGCATTTGCCATACAATTTCCTGCGCAAGAGCTGTTGCTAAAGAAACAATAACGTATAAGAACAAACACATTATTATTATTTATTAAAATTACTACTGGAACTACTCTCAGAAAATTAATCAAGACCTCCTAACCAATCAGATTTGAGAATTTAACAGCACTATGGCACAGTTTCCTATTAACGACTCAGTGTCATGTTTTATTCCTTACATAAGGGATCATCTAAGCAAGGAGAACTCCCCGATTCAACAAAATGAGGTTTTCCTAAAATGTTTAACCAGTTGTTGAAAATGTAACATGTAAAATGTAAAAGCAATATGAAGTAGATGCGATTCTGTAAATCTGCATGAATTGCACGGGAGTAATACAGCAAGGTAGCGAGCTGTGCGTCTCACCTCGTTGTCGGACTCCACCAGCACCTGGTCGTACTCGCTCAGCGCCACCAGGAACATGATGGACGTGACGTTCTCGAAGCAGTGGATCCACTTCCTGCGCTCAGACCTCTGCCCACCCACATCCACCATTCTGAGAGCATGAGGAGGACGGACAGGGAGAGAAGGAATCAGGGGGTTTAAAATACCTTCGTAAGCAGAATACAAGAAACTGTACATATTACTTCGGGTTTCAGGTGACAAAATCTATACTACTATTTGATCTGTAAACATTATAAACTGGAACCAAGAAGCTTTTGACCAGAAGGAATACTAATACAGAAGCTGGAGGTCTTGGAAGAATAAGACAGTGCAACTAGGGCAGGATAATTATGATGATACGACACTGATATTGCCATATGAAGAGACATTAAATGAAAAACAAATAATTTAACAAAGGAAAACATTGAAACTGCATTAAGGAGTTTTTTTTTTTTTTTTAAATGCAGCATTTTTTTTTTTTTTTTTAAGTTGCTGATTAACTTAAATGCTGAGATTTGTGATATACATGTATTCCTGCCATATAGCATTTGAAAATAATTTCTTCAACCTTAGACTCAATACATTTTTCGATGCAACTTCTGTACTAGTGAATTCAAATCATTCTCTAATCTTGCATGAATGCGATTTTCTCTTGGTACTCATGCCATTGTGTTAAATTCAGAACACAAGAAGGAATGTGAAGCAGCACAACTCTGGCAGAAGAAAAGGAAGGAAATAATACAAGGAATAAACTTGAGAATTACTCAGCATGGGGGGAAAAAAAACCTGACGCCTGTTAGTCCTTTAGAGATTACGGTGCAGTGTGTTCATAAATGATGTAACAATTATAACAGCATTCTGACTGAAATCGGAGAACGGGAATGAATACTGGAAAGAGTACGGTTGGTTACAGGAAGTGAAAATATGAGAAGACTTCTGTAGAAAATAAATAATGTGATGATGTGATAATTTGAACTTAATTTGAACTTCCTCTTCACATAATTATACTGCTTCCTGTCTGTCAAGGAACTATAGCTCTATTCAGAGAGGAATAATCTTACACATGGACCTTCGTTTGAACTTCCTCTTGACATAAGCACACAGCGTCCTGTCGTCTACACTTGAGATTAGTTAAGGAACTGTCGCTCTTTTTGGACAGGAATAAGTTTACACGTGGATCTGGGATAATTCCATAATTTGCAGGTGCTTCTCTGTGATTTTATTTTCGTCTGGATCAGCCATTTCAGTGTTTTTCTCACTCCTTCCCCGAGAAAATTACAGACCAAATTACCTACTGTTATTTGACCAACTCTGCGGTGGATAATTTTAGACCCGTCCAGATAGACGCCGCTGTGATTTTGCAGGCAGATGTCTTGTCTTATATTAGAAAAGAGTTTTTTTTAAAGCCCTGTTATTTGCTGCATTTAGTTGTCTAGCATGTGTATCCATACTAACACTTCCTGAATCATGAAATCGAATCAAAGTGGCTTTTATAATGTCCACTTTAGGTCCAAGAGCCACTTTATATATCTATCATATATAGCAACACATACACAGTTATGTTGTTTGTGTTTTTGTGACAGAGTTTTTGTGATCCCAAGGAAAGGATTCTGCAATCATCCACTTTAGTTGTCTTCTGTGGTCTTCCAGGCCTTTTGGTGTTGCTGAGCTCGCCAGTGCATTCCTTCTTTTTAAGAAGGTACCAAATTGTTGATTTGGCCACTCAAAGTTTTTTCTATCTCTCTGATAGGTCTCTTTTGTTTTTTCATCCTAATGATGGCCTCCTTCACTTGCATTGAGATCTCCTTGGACTTCATATTGGTAGCTCCGGTCAAACAGCTGCCAAATGCCAACTCAATACCTGATATCAACTCCAGACCTTTTATCTGCTTCATTTGTCAACGAGGGAATGGACCGCACCTGGTCAATTAACTTCTTGTCAGTCAACTGTCCAAATACCTTTGAGCCCCTGAAAATGGAAGTACTTTGCTTAAAATGGCTGTAATTCTTAAATGGTAAATGCCATATTTTTGTGGAACCTCTTAAAATAAAGCTGAAAGCCTACACTTTGATCACATCTTTTTTTATTTTAAAAAATTGTTTTATTTCAAATCCAGTGTGGTGGTGTATAAATGCAAAATCACAAAAACTCCATCATTGTCCAAATACTTCCAGACCTAACTATCTATCTATCTATCTATCTATCTATATCTATATCTATATATATATATATATATATATATATATGTGTGTGTGTGTGTGTGTGTGTGTGTGTGTGTGTGTGTGTGTGTGTGTGTGTGTGTGTGTGTGTGTAAAAAAAGCAATTTTCATTTTCTAGAAATGTACAGTTGTATAGTGTCAGTTCCTTAATCATATAATGTTAGATGCTGCCACATAAATAAATATTAAAAGTTTAAAGAAAAAAACAATTTGAATAGGAAAAATCTGTCCGACAGTCTACAAAATGGCCGCATCGATTTACAAGGCAAGCTCTGATTCAAATCGAAAAGAAAGCAGTCAAACACCTGAAACTTTTGTTGAAAATCCTTGGTGCGTAAGACAGAGAAGAGAGAGAGAGAGAGAGAGAGAGAGAGAGAGAGAGAGAGAGAGAGAGTGTGTGTGTGTGTGTGAGAGAGAGAAAGAGAGACACACAGCTTAAATGGGTTTTTTTTTCCAAAGCTCAAAGAAAAACTCACAAAATAATTTCACCAGTGTTCTCAATGCCTGTTTATCAGTACACATCCTACTCTATTAGTTTGCATTTAATGCTGTGGAACGTCCACTAATCAGTTCCTGTTATCATTTCCATCTGTAACATCTGTAACAGCTATAAACAGTCGTTCCCTCACCAGCCTCTCTTTTTTCTTTCTCTTGAAGTTGATGGAAAAAAAAAAAAAAAAAAAAAAAAAAAAAAAAAACACAGCTTGTTGTTACTGAGAAACCACAACACAGACTTCTAACAGAACTGAATCGTACTGGCTCGTGCCTGAATCATATCATATCTATATTGAATTGAAGTGTAATAAATCGTTACTTGTTTAGCTGTATCGTATCGTATACTACACATATCGAAATGTGCATCATATCGTCTGAAAGAGGATGATTCATGCCCCCAACAGAGATAACTGTAAATGAACTGCTAATGTAAAAAAAAAAAAAAAAAAGTTCCCGAATTCTCGTCCCATGTTAAATTTCAGACGAGGTTTTATCACAGAGGTGATGTTATGATTAAAAATGTTATTACCCATGAGACACTAATTCTAAGGCTAGGCCTTATGCTGTGAGTATGTATCCAGTGAGTATTCTGTGTGTCTGTGTGTATACGTGAGTCTCCGTTAACCTAGATAACAGGTTATACCAGAAAAGATTTAATCACTATTTATTTAGCTACGCTAGTGAGTTTCCAGTGCCAGTGAGTTTCAAAAGCACTCACTTATAAAACTATGTGTACAGACAGTGAGACAGACGAGCGATAAGGGCTTTATCCCAGGTTTCGGAGCGAACAGCGCCCCCTGCGCTGCTCCACCGCTCCAGCCCTGAGCCAGCAGCCCACAGAGGGGCCTTTGATAAATGAGGCCCTCTAGGAGCGCCTGCCTAAAATAAAGCTCCTTCACATCGGCCGTCCTCATTTCCTTCAGCCAGGGGCTCGCTGACCTACTTCCAAACACACACACATACTCCATAATGTAGGACGAGCTGCTAAACTTCAGAACGGACACGGAGAGGAAGACAGAGAGAAAGGGAGGAAGAGGAGACGGTTTTATGAACGGATGACCTACAAGACAGTTCAAAGTTTGAAAATGAAAAGATTTGATTGCTCTCATGTGAACCAGGAGAGCGATCTCTAGTTTTCTTGTTTTACATTTTGAGTGCATCAACACTTCACTGTTCATGCTGACCTCCAAACAGAAATATAACATCCGTCTGCCTTCTATCTTTCCAAAAAAAAAAAAAAAAAGAAGGAAAGAAAAGGTAAAAAAAAAAAAAAACATCCCAGAGAGCCACAATTCTCTTGCCAGACAAAAGAAAAAGGTTTGCAGGTTTTCGCAGCTCGGTGTAAAGAAAAATCAATAGATCTGCAGCAGGGAGAGCTGCTGATTGATGTTGGGGTTCAGTTTGATCTTTTTAGGTCACTAAATCACACAGACACCCACTAAGCCGAGAGCGATTTGGGTTAAAAATAAAAAAAAATAAAAAAATAAATACATAGTGTGTGTCCTTCTACCTGAAAATGATGCTTTGCAAGTCGAAAGGGTACTCGATGATGCCCGTGGTTGGGATTCGGACCCTAAGCACGTCCTGCTGGGTGGGCAGATAGGACTGGTCAGCGATACGATCCAGATCGGACAGATAGCTAGACAGGAAAGGAGAGAAAGAGAGAGATATCATGAAGGTCGATAACATTTACAGAACAATCATCCATGACTACATCACAAGCTAGGAGTTCAGTAGTCTAGTGCTGTAGGCATCGGTCCGGAGAGTGTCCATGATACTCGGAGCAGAAGATCCACAGGGTCTGGACGGTAGAGCTGCACGATATGACAATTTATCACCATACCGAAATTCTGTCACAAGTAGGGGTGTAATGATGGAAAGATCTGAACTGATTCTCTGATTTAAAAAGCAACGACTGAAATGAATTGATTATTAATGAAAAAGGACAGACAACTGTTGTATATTTAAACAAGAAAACATTCATACACTGATGTGTAAATTGGCTCGCAAACTGATTTGCCCATAAGTCTGTTACTCAGAATAGTCCTTCTCTATGTTATCTTTCAAGAATTAATGGTAGGCCTACCCCAGATTCAGTTGTTCACATATCAATCATAAGGTACGAAAAATAATTGTACTGTAGTTGATTCAGTTGTCAAATATCGAATCATTGCCTTATGAATTGAAATCGTATTGTATCGTAGCAGATTCAGTGGCATCGTCAAACACGTCATTGCCTTATGATTCAAAATGGTATTACATATGACAGCCTAAGGTTTACACTTCTGATAGGAAGTATGCTAAGAGTTCATTTTCTTTCACTCACTATTGAACCTGCAGTGACGAATGAAAAAAAAAAAAAAAAAAATCCAGACAAGTACCTGGGCTACTTTTTTGTCCAACCCTGGAGAGTCAGGGACACACTGCTGTAAAACTCACTGAAAATGTAAGGACATAATCGGTGAAAAACCGCTTAGATGTTCAATCAATAACTTTATTGAGGCTATAAACCAGACAATCTTTATAACCAGGTTCAGACAGCAGTGTGGGGACGAGTAATTGTTAGCAGCCTTGAGATGCGAGTGTCTGTGTGTGTGTCTGTGTGTGTGTGTGTGTGTGTGTGTGTGTGTGTGTGAGAGAGAGAGAGACAGAAGGCTTCAATGTTGGTGCTGGAGAGGACATTCTCCAGGTCAGAGGAGGTGGAACGCAGGACTCGAGGACATTTACGTAGCTGCAGGATGAAGGGCATGTGTGTACACATGGCAAAACCTACATTCACTCATCTACACACACACAATCATCCGCATGTAAATCTAACACAATACTGCATTTCTTTTACATCACTGACCCATGCAAGTCAACTGTGCCCCAGCTTTCCAGGTCCATTAATTTTTGTATTGAATTTGGTGCATCTTTAGCATAACCACATTTTTTTCGCAATATTTGATAGTATCGGTTTACGCATTTGTGTCCAAATCCTGTTCCATAGCTTTGTTTAGTGTGCATCATGAAGTGACTGACAATGGCTAAGGTGAGCCTGAGGCCACGTCTGTTGTTGGAAAGATGTATTTTTGTGATCATACGTAAAAGCTAGATCTGGATTTTATCTTATTTACAAATAACAATAACAATCTTGTGATTGTGAATTAATTCAGAAGTGTCTTGGAATCTCTACTTATGTATATAGTAGATTAAAATGCATAAACGGAAGTAAATGGCAGGTTTTATCCAGCTTTATGATCATTTCTGCCCAACTGATGATTTTATCAGTGTGAACAGGCAGGACAGACTGATCTGGTGCTTTTCGTGAATAAACATAACCACGACAGCTGTCTTGCATGTCTGCGCTGATAACATCATCATTGGACAGAAATGATCATAAAGCTGGATACGAACTACGATTTACTGCTGTTGACATATTTTAATCTGCTACACACACTTTGACGGCAGAAAAAAAAAAAGTGACATGGCAGTTGAACAACCACGGACCTTTTCCCGTAGCCTGTTTATAAACGATTGCGATCTCGTTCATGCACCACCAACTGCTTCAGATGAAACTCCGATAACCTTTAACGGTGGGATTGCGTGAACTTTCTTCAGTTCGTGACTATAACTTGCTATTGAAAAACTCATTGTTTCAATGTTCAAAAGTTTGTTTTCCCATCAAAACCTGCCACACAATACATGCATATACATGAAAGTGCGAAAAGCGAACGTGAGACTGCAACCTTTAAAGATTCTGAAGCTTGCATCCAGGAAAAGTGTACAAAAAATATCAAACACGCTGTGAATTCTGGAGCGCCCGAGGATGAGACCAACCCTAAGATCACATTAGTAAGAGACAAGTCACTAGTGCTGCTTGTTGTTTGTCTCTTGTGGGTGTGGTCTAGTGACTTTTTAGTTCTGATTAGAAATGGTAGTAGCTATATATAGCTTCTAAAGCTAACATTTTCAAAACTAATTAAATAATGCAGTGCGACACTAACCAGTGTGAAAACTGGTTGCTTGATTTACAAGTCAAGTGCTTGGCATTGTAGTAGCATCTTTGGCAGATTAGCAAAGAAAGCTAGCTTTACTAGTTAGGTACACTCACTGGAGATAATACATCTTCCAATTTTATGCGTCAGTCAGTAAATGGGAACTAATTACAGGTAGGAAGTAAAGTAGCAAATAAGCAACTGAAGAAAGGTCAGACCACACACGTCATAGGATTTGTCCGAGGAATCATTCGAGCCCACTGTTTGGATTAGTTGTGTTTCATATCTAATCCGTGTAGACTTAAGAAAATCTCAATTTGAACGTCGCTTGTTGTGCTGTTGTGGAGATTGTGGTTCTGTATCATGTACATACATAGAAAAAGAATGGCCGTCAGTCGTTTTGTTGCTTGTTAGTATGAACCCAGGTTAAGGTAGAACTGCATCTCTCTATAGACATGCAGTAGCTGACAGCTGAATATGTATATATATTTTTGCATGTTTTTTTTTTTTTTTTTTTTTAAATAACTCTACTCTGGCCTCCTAGACTTGAGGAAAAAAGGGTACTATTCTGTAACTTACCTTATCTCTGGAATGGTCCATTTATATACCTTAAATCATCCTTAAATCTATACAACCCATGTTTTCAGGTGAAAGATACAAAAGTTGGCTCAAAACTACAAGAAGCTCTTGCGTCTCTGAAGTGCCTGTCACATGTAACACACACTTACTCAAGCAGGGGGCGCTGTTTTGTGTCTTTCGTATTGCACTGTAATTCCCAGCTCTCTGTCCTGCACAGTTTCACGAGATGTGAAGTTGAAAGTTTATAACCCAGGACACTGACAGAGCATCACAGCTGGTGTAAGCTCGTGAATTCATTGAACTCGTTAACATCCTGGATTGCTAAATCAATGCTACATTCAGACGCAGTGCTCCGAGGCTATTTTTTATATATATATATATATATATATTTTTTTTTTTTTTAAGAGTCTTTTTCGTTTGAGTGCTCCAAGAATTAACAAAGGCTTTTCACTGAACCTTTACGCAATATAAGTTGGAGTTCAGAGAGTTTAGAAACATTGGTTTGTATATATTATCCTTCAGTCTCTCTTTCATTCATACACACAGATTTAATTATTATGGGCAACCCAATATAGCTTTAATGCTGGCGCTCTCCCACACACACACACCCACACGTACGCAATAACAGCAAGAGTACCTTGAAAATCAATGCCATTTCCCATGCACACTCATCAGACACACTAATAAAGTGTGTGTATACTCACTATTTAGTGGAATCAGAGAGCTGGTACTCTCTGCGGCGGTCGTAGGCCTCCTGGATGCCTGGATCTGACCACAGCATCTTAATGGCGTTAACGTAGGGCTGATCAAACGACGAGACCTTCTCGATGTCCACCTCCTTCACCAGCATGGCGTTGGCCTGCAGGCAAATTACAATCCCGATACAGGAAATTAACACAGTTGCAAATGCTGCAGGAAGAAAAAGGACTGGTGCTGACTATAAGGATGTGATCAGTGTACTAGGTAAAAGAACAGAAAAGCCAGTTTACAAAGTCTAACGAATCCAAAGTCCACATAACCTACAGAAAATGGAAATGTTTAGGATGCGAGAATTTTATTTATTATTTATAGAGCTGTCGCTTCTTAGCTGTGTCCAAGTGAACTACAAAAAAAAAAAAAAAAAAACCTATCCAATCGCATTGTTTGTGCATTTAAATTTATTTATAACAAAAACATAAATAAATGTATAAATTTATTTATTTATAACATCTGATGAGGGTGTGTCACTGATTTTCGACAGCCCTATCAATGGAAACCATAAGTTTTTATATTAAATGCACAGGATCTCATTTGGCAGACATACTGGCATTTAGCATTTATGGAAGGAGTCTCCAGTTTTAGTGCTTTAACAGTCAGAGGTAAAGCTGTAACTTTTCTCGAATACAGAAGGTCTTTACGGTTTCTTTTTTTTGGTAGAAAAAAAAAGATCTTTTTAATAAATAAAGTAAATAAACAAAAAGCTTTAAATAAAATATTTAAAATGAAAAATTGTTAGTGTTAGAGGAATAAAACACTTCGGGACATGATGTTATAAGAAAATAATCAACTCTGCAATGGTAACTACCCTGCTGTTGATTATTTTCTAATAACAGCAAATCCTGAAGTTTTTTCAATTCCCTACTTATTAAACATATTTAAAATACCCATTATAAAAATCTATAACAATGTGAATGAAAAAAAAAAAAAAAAAACAGCCAATCATCTTTGCAGACGGATTACTCAGTAGTCTGGCTTTATCTTCATCTATTAAAGACAATATGAAGTGGAAATTCAGACACTTTTCTTCCACCTTGTGACATATTTCCAAGTGAAATGGCATTTGGGTCTTCAGCAACACCCCAGAACCTGTTCAACAATCCTGCTAGCTCAGGAGACAGAAACTTAGGAACAGGATGAAAATTTCTTCATAGAAGTGAGGCCATATTTATTTAAACCTGGCCAATGGCAAAGTTTTTGCTCTCCCGTGATGTATCAAGTTTTTTTTTTATTTTGCTGCATGCGACTCTACAGTGAGAGTCATAAAAATCAGAAGCTGTTTAGAGAAGGAGAGGGGAGAGAAAAGAAAAAAAAACAAAAAACTGGCTGCTCTTTGGTGGAAAATTACAAACTGATTACAGAGGCTGTGAGCGAACAATAAAACAAAGATCAGCTTTGATTTCAGGTTGTCTTTAAAACGACTTGGCCCGGTTTGCCAAAGCATTATAAAATCATCTCAGCTGTTAGTGTTTGATGCGAGACTCACTGTTTAACTATGATGTTTGAACTGCGATGCTTTTGGGAGCTCATAAAAGATTCGTACGAGTCCAAACGAGCAAGGACCGTGTGGTTGAAAATTGTTTGATTTCATTTGAATAAAACTTTAAGAATATGGCACAAATGCTAACCGTAACCACTGTAAGGTATGCCCTGATATCTAATTCTACTTGCAATTTACTTTCTACTTCTACACACCTGAGTGCATTTACATGAACTTTTGCCATATTGTCCATCGCTAATGTCAGCAGCTCTGGTATAATATTACATAGCTATTTTTACTTATGTGTAAAACTATTCACAAATTATATAAGACTGGGGTCGAGGCATTCCATTTCGGGGAAGCAAAGTGTCTCACAGTCGGCTCTGAAGAGTCTCAGTTGCACTCACACTGCATGCACAAGAGGAATAATCGTAATTGCAGGCTTTGCTTTTTGCTCTTCGGCTCTGTGGAGCACCGGCAGAGTGTCAGCGCACGCAAGTGAAGCCAAGAGGAACAGTAAGTGTAGCCAAAAACGTTAAAAAAATGAAACCATGCATAACTTGTTTTAAGTTTAAATGTTTGTGGTGCTGCTGCATACCACATCCTCACGGGGTGAAGTACTGAGCAAGAGATCCCAAGCCTTTTACTTCACACTAAAATACTTTAATATTAAAGTAAAAAGTGTTCAGTGTGGTTTCAGTGAAAACTTCAAGATGGAGGATGTTACTCAGCCCACAGATAAGAAATGAATAAAGGCTGAATCAATAAAAAGACTCTGAACTATTAAACTGTATGAGAAAATTGTGATTCAATCACAGTGATGTGAAGCACACGCTTTATTAATCTTTACTACTCTTCAGTGGCATCAAAGATTTATTTTGTAGTTAAAGTCCGGGCTACTTTAAACTTCTTTCAACATGTCGGTCTAACAACACTTTAGTGAACAGTTTCCCACAATGCTGTTCGACTTGCTAATCGTAGTGCCTGTGAGATTTAGCCCTTGCTTCATCTCTGGCTAAAGAGAGCGACGCAGCAGTGCTTTAGTCTGTCCAGCTCTCTCATCTGTACACGCTGCTCAGCGTGAAAAGCTTTGACTTCGATGCTAACACCACTGTGCTTGTCATTTCACAGATCGCTAACTAGCCGGGTCGAGTCTCTCCCATAATTCACACAGCTGCACGGCATTCTGGAACTTTCAGTCTGATGTTTGTCACTACTTCTAGGCCTCATTAATATGGCAGTGAAAAACCTGATTATTATGCATTAAGTTTCAGATCATTGAAATTTTTTCACGTATTAAACACCATTGTATCTGGGCTTGTAACGTACTCCTTGTGCTGTCAGTGCATAACACAACCTCTGACTTCTCACAGGAATAATGAAAATACAACACCAACCAACAAATTAGCACTAAAATCACTAAACACATCAGAAATATTTCAATATAAAAATATTTAATGTGTTTCAGGGTGGAGTCTTCCTTCAAATGACAAGATTATAGTCCATAGTATATAACACGCCGTATTGGGCTCTCCCTCACCTTGTTCTGCTCGTACTTGTAGCCGATTTTGAGCGTCTCTGTGGCGCGGATCATGGCCTGCATAGACGTGAAGATGTTCTGGTAGACCAGCTTGGTGAAGCCGCGCTTGTCCTCGTCCGTGTAGCCGGCGCCATGGATGATGCGCATCTGTTTGATAAACGTGCTCTTGCCACTCTCTCCCGTACCTACATCAAAGGTCAGGGTTAAAAGGTCAGTCCCTGTGATGTTTATCGTGTTATGCTACTGGTTCGCTCAATATTACATTCGCATGTCAACCATTTCACATTGTTCATGCGGTCGCAAAAGACTTACTGACGCACACGCTGGAAAAAGTCAATAGGTTAATTCAAACACATCATATTGATCCATCACTGAAAGAGGCAATTAATTCGAGTCAGCAAGCAGAAGTACAGTTATTTCCACCAGAATATTTCCTGCAGTAAACAGATAGATGATATATAGTGTGTTTATTAATATTAGATGAGGTAGAGCTCAACAAATAAGGTTGAGCAGTCATAGAAAGTCCTGTTCAAATCTCAGGATTGACCCAAAAAAAAAAAACAAAAACAAAAATCTGTATAAAGTAAATGAGACAAAAAGATCAAGCCAAACAGCTATATTCACCCACCCAAAACATGAATACTATGTATTCTGTTTTTTTTCTTTAAATTGTTTCTATATTGCCACTGTAACTCAATAGCCACTCTTTACCATCGTGGTGAGCAGAAACGCATCTCAAAACACACAATACTCAAACTTTGAGGAAGATGAGCTACAACAGCAGAAGACCACATCGGGTCCTACTCCTATCAGCCAAAAACAGGAAATCTGAGTAGGCACAGGATCACCCAAACTTGACAGCCAAAGATTGGAAAAACATTGCCAGGTCTTTTTAATCATCTTCGTCCTGTCTAATTATACGGCCAAATGACAAAATTCACTCTCTCTTGAAGGACGCTGAGAGAAGGAAAATAGCCGTTTCTTTACAGGAGAATGACTCAAATAAGAAAAAGCAAAACAAAAAAAAAGAGCCATCTTTGAAAGAAGGCCGCAAATTGGCCAGAGACAGTATTTAAAAAAAAAAAAAAAAAAGAAAAGAAAGAAAATCGTTAAAGATCTCACACATTCTCACATAATGAGTTGTGAGCTGACAATCTGAAACGAAGCTACATGCCCTGATGATTCATTGACTCGTCTCTTTTCCTGTTTGGATAGGTTATTTTGAGAAAGGCAAAGGAAGCCTTTAACTCCTCGAAGCAGCTTGACCCATGCTTTGAATGAGTCAACCTGACCCTGATTCTGTCCCTCTTAAAGAGTGTTCAATCTTTTTCCTGGTAGAAATCTTAAAAAACGAGTACGATGGCATTCCCAGAGAGACGGAAACCGCACTAAAGAGACAAGGAGCTTAGTTATTACCAATTGAGATCTATTTAATAGGGATTTTAGGAACTCAAATTATGGTTGGCACACACAAGTCAGGAACTAGCACGAAGGATTAAATTACCTCAACTGAAAAACCTCCATGAATGTGTCATTTAATATCCTCATTTCTTTCTTCTATAGAAATAAAGCGACCAGAGTTCATTTGATGTTTTATTTAAAAAAAATATATATTTTTCCTGACTATTCTGACAATAAGGATTTTATCTATAGGTTTAACAAACTTTTCTCGCCAACTCCATGCCCCCACCCACACACACCCACCCACACACACACACACACACCCACACACTCACACACTCTTCCCATGGACAAAGAGCACAATGAATACTGAAATAGTACTTTCAGTACTTGAATACCTGTGCCTGCCTCTAGTGTGTTGATGTTTCCCTTCAGTACATTTCTCAAATAAAAATGAGCAGCTCATTTCAATAATTAAATCAAACTCCACTAGAATATTCATGAAGGAAAAGAAGCAACAGGCGTACACCAGTTCCGCTGTCAATGACTGTGTGTGTGTGTGTGTGTATGTGTGTGCGTGTGTGTGTGGGGAAGTGTGAACAGAAGAGCTCAAGAGCTGATGGCAGTGTGTAGAGGTCCTTAAGATAAATTCGAGCACCTCTTTACACACAAAACCCCTGAATAACTACACACTGAGCGGAGCAATGTGGTTTGGTACAGGCTAAAAGTGGCAAATAATGAACAGATTTCAGGCCTGGAATAATGATCAACAACAAACGGGTTTCTTTTTCGATACTAATAATTAGCATGACGTCTTTTTGTAAATAAATCAAGACATCTTTCCAGCCCGTAGCAGCGATTTTGCATTACAGTGCCATGACAAACAGCAAAAGGCCCAAAATTTGAGAAAACTGTCTCGGAAAAGGCCACGAATCCCGTCAAATATGGAAATTTATCTACCAGAGATAGTAGGCAGACTGGTACTTCAAGGTAAAAGCCTGTAGCAGAAAACCACATAGTTTGTCTTTCAGCTCGATTAGTTTCAATTAAATTTAAATGCTCTCTATTTACTGTCGTATCACAGCCACATAAATCTGTTTATGGTAATGATTAAGATAGTTAAAAGCTGCTGGAGGTTGAATGTAAAGCTGAATGCTCTTTTTTTTTTTTTTATTTGGTGTGTTCATATTTTCTTTCTTTTTTTTTTTTATTTTTTAAATTCACTTAACACCTAAGCAGTATTCCACATACTTTATCGACATTTTCTTCATTTCAGCGGATTTTTACAGAAATTCACATTTTCATACAGGATGTGATGATTGGTTGGGCTTTGTAAAATTCACCTAGTGACCAAAATGTGTTTTGATTGGTGGAAGTTGGTCCAAAACAAAACAAACAAACAAACAAAAACCCTTCAGAATTCATGAGTCTGATTGGTCAGTGGGTGTTGATGAACATCACACTGACAGGAGGTCTGGCTCTTCAACGGAAATGACAGGTTAATATTAATGCGCTTGTTCTAATACGGTATCGTTTCTATAGTAACGGCTCATTCACAGGGACTTGTACGGCGAACACGCCACATGATCGAACGCTACTTTAAAGTGCATTTAAAATTGTGTTATTATTTATTTAAGAACGAAAAATAATAATAATCAATGTAATCATTGATATGTTGAAGCTTCCTGTAAAGACATGTTTGTTTACCATTTATGGAAGGAGTCTCCAGTGCCAGTGCTTTGTAACACTCAGTAAGTTTTCCACTGCTGGAAAATCTCGATCTCACTGCGATTTCTCTGCAATACGACCAGCTGTGTTTTTTATTAACTTATCAACCTCAAGTGATAGAGAGAGGCATTAAACTTGATGTGTTGTCATTAAACAATTAAAAAAAAATGTAACTGTATACAAATTCTTGTAGTGTAAGAGAAATAAAACATTTTAGGATATGCTGTTATTGGAAAATAATCAACTTCAGCGCGGAAACAGTAACTCTGCTTTACGTTGGGTGCATCACCACCCGGTCGGTGATTATTTTCCGATTACAGCAGCAGGTCTCATCAGCTTTTATTCCTTACATAACCTGGAGGTGTCATTTATTATTTTACTGTTTTATTAGTGGGAAAAGGTCATAAGCATGGAAAACTTTTGTGTATGTAAATTCTGCGCTCCTGTGTATGTAAATACTACGCTCCTAATTACAACTTTTTCGATTACAAGTATTATTTCCACATGTTCAACTTTAAGATGGAATAATTAGCAATAAATCTCAATATTGAATATTAAAAAAATAAGTACATTATAATAAGATTTCTGGCCCGCATTACACAGCAGCCAGTAGAAAATCTGTATAACGCAGAGACCGATGAGTTCTGATCTCTATCGCACTTCACACAGGCCTTCAGCCGCCCACACAATACGGATACACAAGCTCTCACACACACACGGAGAGAGAGAGAGAGAGAGAGAGAGAGAAACCAATAAACCCAACCTTTAGATTCACCACATCCGCAGGAGGCTAACCACAAGCACAGAAAGCACATTTCATCTCACTGTACATCAAAACACACATCCTGCCATCACCCGGCCCTCTCCCATCACCTGCACATAATCTCTCTCTCTCACACACACACACACACGCGCGCACGCACGCACACGCACGCACGCACGCACGCACACGTACACACACACGTACACACACCCCTTTCCCTGATTACATAACTCTGATCTTCCAGAAACTGGTCACCTAACCCCGAGTTCAAATCTGACATATGAAACCTGAGAGCGATTTGCGAGAAGACAAACGCATTCAGAATAAGAGGCTGTCTGTGCAGTGCACATCATGTGATCCCGATACAAAGACAACAAATATTTAACACTGGTAATCTGCTGCTGAACTGAAGATCAGGTTCCTAAGTAAATAAAAATGACATCATGAGAAGCATTACAGACCCGGTCTCAAGCTGATAAAGCTTAGCTCTATAAGCTAGGGGTGTAAAGCGAAACCACTATCTGTACCTGTATCGGTTCAGGAATCGAAATATCTGTATCCGGTTTTAAACACACACAGTGGACTAAACTGGAGGCAGCATGGTGTGTGAACTCTGGCTCTGACAGTTCCTCAACCTCAACTACATCACTCGAGTTCATAATTGGTCTCAGAAATCTACACAGGACTAGGGGTGGACGGTACGACAATTTTAGATTGTGAACAATTAAAATGTCTCCACGATCTGTTTTTGCAGAGAAAAACAGCTTGCGCTGTCCCTGACAGACACACAAACAAACTGATAATAATCAAGAGCAGGCAGTTCCTTAGCTTAAACTTCCCTTCTTGGATTTTTGGCAACATTGCAACAACATGGAGGAGTTGGTGCCTTAAAAAAAAAAATCAATAATTATATCAAACTGCTGGATTTTACAGGACAGATATGGAACAAACAACAATTGTTTGAAATAGAAAGCACCACAAAGAGTAAACCCCCTCAAAAAAACCAAACCAAACCAAACCTAAAAGCCACTGCAATTCCTGACCAGGCAGCTACTAAGGATAACTGACTGAAGCAGTAAATCTTTCATGGTCATGTTACTGAATATAGGCTTTTGTTTGTCCTCTGAGCTTTACATCTGACTGCACTCAGAAAACAAATCTGTATTTATATTGAACATTATTTGTTCATTCCAAATAATGTATTCATATTCAGTTACATCCCTAATATATACTATTGACAATGTATTATACCGTGCTTACGTATTACACTTCTGATTATATAATTATCATATACACACACACACACTATTGAGAACATGTATTATTTGATAAAGTATTTTCTCTTCCATAAATAAATCTTTGTTCTAAACAGTAAGTGAAACTTTTTTCACTTATTTTTTTCACTAATTTTTCTTCATTTTTTAAAAATTGTACTCTACTAAAATTAGCATTAGTACTATTATCACTGAGTGCTATGAAGTGCCAAGTACACAATATAATGCAATGAATTGTCTGAAATATATACAGTATAAATAGTGACTGTGATTGGTTTTCTGGGTCCATTGGTCCAAATCCTAGAGTCTCTCAATTACTGAGGTGCAAAATTTCACCAGTCCAAAATTTCCAAACTTTCATAATTTGAAAATAGCAAATTAACACATATGGGAAATGAGCCTCAATTTAAATAGCATATTATACTAAAACTAAAATACTCCTATACTGTCTATACCATTGTGCCACAATAGATATCCATTCTTATACTGGGTGTGACAAAGCTATGTATTTGCTTTGGATTTTATGCTCTTCAGTAAGACAATGAAGGAAGCCATTAGGCTGTATGTTTGCTATTGGCAAGGTCGAAACCCAAACTCGCAATATTACAAAGAGACGCAGCATCGACTCAGGCCGATAAACATAAAAAGATACTGAAGATAAAAAGCTACTTCACTGCTCGTGAGAAGGGACACTGCATTGCAGCTAAAGGAAATCTTTCTTAATATATTTATATAGCATTTTTCTAGATACAATCACAACACGTGAGTTCACCAAGCAATTATACACAACAGTTTAATACCATAATAATTATTTATCATCATGAGTGTGACAGCCTTCTAGAAATAAAGTATTCCAGACTTTTGGTGAATGCACTGAAAATGTGCAGTCCCTCTTGGATTTTAATATTGTCCCAGGTACAGACAGCTTCTGGTTTGAGGACTTAACCTGCAATCACGCTGGCAAGCGACAAGCCTTCCGTCTTTAATACTGCAGTAGAATTTCTGCTATGAGATGGTAGTATGCAATGCATAGACTAGTTAACAGATCCACTAATTGGTACCGTTTCCTCCTAATCAAAAGCGCAGTTACCAAAAGGGCCTGATAAACGCGGGTTAAAATCAACACCTGTGCGCTGAGCTTGATGTAAGTGTCTAAAAAAACAATTCAGAAGCATGTTGGAGTGGTGAGGACACTTATTTGTTATTTAATCATTTAAGTCACAATCTACCGTCAATCTTTCCATATTAATAAGGTTGCCATGAACTACCTTTATGACACTTGAGGAGAAAAAAAACCCCAAAAAAAACCACTAATAACAGGGGAAAATTACACCTTACATTATAAGTTCTGATCTACTTTTACCAGTGGTTCAATTTGTTGTCATTACAAATTGAATGTATTACCTTAGATGCTTGCTTACTATTTGGAATAATTTTTTTTTTTTAATGATTTCCCCCCATTTTCTCCTTAAATTGATCTTGGCCCATTCCCACCCACCTATCACACAAGAGCTAACAACTGGGGAGGATGAAGAGTAACGTGCTTCCTTCGACACACGTGAAGCCAATCAATTGCATCATTTCAAACTGATGCGCATGCTGCATCACATAGCAGCACAAAACACTCAAAAGAAATGCCTATCAGCCCTCTTCCTCATAGATGACATAGACAGCCGAGACTAACCCTAAGTGCAATACTTGGTACACTTTAATTTAAAATCAAACAAACATGTGAAAAACAACCTCTGAAAGAACATTAAAACGGATTTCTGGGTACCAGATCTCAATCTCTGTGCTGGAGAAATTTCATGTGAGTGGAACTACAGGCCATAAACATGAAGTGGAAGAAAAATAAACCACGATCACAAATATTTGCTGAGAATATAAAAAAAAAAAAAAAGAAATCGAAAAGAAAAGCGTTCAGTTGTTTGATATAGCAATTGTTTGGTTGTCCTAGCAACACTTCCCCCTCATTCTCTTGTTTGTTTTATGAAGGACATTAAACATGAACTCGATTTCCTTCTCGCTCTCTCATTTTATGAATGAGCAACAAGACATGGGTGAAAAAGAGGGGAGAAAAAGGGGGAGAGGAAAAAAAAAACAAAAAAAAACAAAAACAAAAAAAAAAAAGCACTGATAGAACGGGGGCAAATTAAAGGTAACCCTCTTTAGAAATGACTTGGGGATGAATTGACATTGAGAGTTTAATGTGAAAGAAAATAGATGTTTGATGTTTTATTAAATACAGTAAAGAGGAAAACACAAATTTATGCTTGAAAATTCACAATCAAGGTGGCATGGTGAGAGCTTTGCAGCATTAAAATAGTAGTTAACAATATGTAAACGTAACCGCCCAATCGGGAATCGCCATTTATTAGTGCGGTGGGGGAGGAAAAAAAAAAACGCCTCTGAAATGTGAAGGTATCATTCTGTGCGCAACAGAACCAGAGTATTAAACACTAGCATCAGATGGATTTAGTAGTGTACACATGAAAATAATAAATATGTTCAAAAAAATTAAATATGTTAAAAAATATATAATTTATTATATTTTTTGATTATAAATACATATAATCAATTATGAATTCATTTTTTTTTGATTAATCAAATGAATGTATTATTTAAAAAACAATCAAATACCAAAAATATTTACTAATACTACTACAGGACTCTTAACTAGGCATAATTAAATAACAGGTCACTAACTGATAAACGTCAGTAATGTTATATTACAGATAATCTGTCACAGCATGAGAATATCCATCAAATGCTTATGTCACTCAAACGCGACACCCAAACTAACACAAAGTGACTGGATTCTGTACATTTTTACTGGTTCTGCACACTTTCGTACAATTCTAGCCCTATCCGGATGAGATTAAATTTACACTGGGTCATGGGTTAATTTCCTAGTTTTACTTCTGTCCAGATCAGCCATGTCTGTGTGTTTCTCTGCCCTCCTCTGAGAAACTTACAGACCGAATTACTTACTGCTTTCCGTCAAACTCAGTAGTCTTTTGATCATTTTAGTTCAGTCCGGATACACATGTCCGTGAGTTTCTATGCTTCGCTTTGGGGAAGAAGAAAAAGAAAGAAGAAAAAAGAAAAAAGAAGAAAAAAAAAAAAGAAAAAAAAAAGCAAGATCTCTGACTGCTGCAACTTGCCAAATTCAGTCTCGTAGTGACCCTCTCCCAGATATTAAACACTTCCCGGATCGTGAGAAGAGGCGCTAAACCCTATACTTAGTCTGGGTGGGAAAACTTCAACTGCACACGCTACCTGGGAAAGCACTTTCAGGAGGTGAAAGAAAATCAAATCCCTGAGAAAAGCAAGATCCTGCAGCTGATTAAAGGAGCCGTTCTAACAGCAGCTACAGATATAAAGCATTACTTCATTTTCACATATGCACAATATCATTTTTTACATTTTTCTGTAAATAATGACTAGTATCACTGCCAGTACCTGAAATATTCCTTAGAGAATACTATAAAAGTTAAATCTTTAGATCCTTTCCAGTTATTAATTTATCCACATTTAAACATTAGATATTTTAGGAACTGACCACATGACGCAAATATCCGGTTTCGTAGAGAATTCAACCCACCGGAAGTTCGCAGGATGTGAGAGTTTTATCATAATTTATTACAGACGATCCCCTGATGAACTAATCCAATCCAAAAAAGGCTTATATTTCTTACCTGCATTTCAAACCCTTATTAATTCAATTCTGACCAGACAAATTCTAAACAAATATCCAACAACTGCCTCTCTAACCGAAAAACTCTGATGCTAAATTTATTTTGCGCTCAAAGCGAGTCATTTTCTTTGTATGAAGCTATGGGTTTGTGACTCTTGACTCAGTGAACCGACTCTTTTTGGGATTGACTTCAATGCAAACCAAATGTAGGACGGAGACTTGATGACTTGATGCACAACAGTTGTTATAACTGCTGATTTGAGCATCCTAAGAAACGCCACCCTACTGCCCAACACTGCATAAAGCATGATTTATGACATGAGTCACGTTTTGAAGTCTTACAGACTAATCACTCATTTGAGACCCATCGAGTTGTCATACAGCACCAACTTTTTGGCCAAAGTAGCACGAGATAATGGAACAACTGACATAAATATGACCATTAACAAGTGATACAGTTTGAAAACTGGATAATCTAGGACACCTAAAAAAAAAATACACGGTGAATAATAAGAATGATTCAACCTGGGCCAGCAGTGTAGTGTAAAGTGCTTCTATACTTTAGAGGACTTTGTTCGAACAGTTTTCTCTGCTATAACATGCTCCATCATTTCCATCAGCGTGCTTCAACTATTTTTATTACCGATTTTTTTTTCGATTAGACGTTGCAGTCCTCGATAAAATATTACCTTTGAGTCATCACATTCTGCACAGTTCTCCAAGAAAACAAGTGCACAAGCTCAAACCTGTCACGTGACTAAATCAAGGTGAACAATTGTTTGCACCTCTTCTAAAGAAAAAGTGTCCGTTTTATCCCTCCATATCTATGAACAGAAGTTTTTAGTAAAAAACATGTGCACTAAGAGAGTAGCTACATTTTGCCCAAGCATTATGAATGTGCATGTCTTTCTACATTGTGTGCTTCTGTACCAATCATTGACTTGTGGAACACGGCCAAATCTTTTTATTATTATTTTTATGAGTAAATGAGCACGGTATGTATGTATCCACCACACAACTTTGCACAAAATAAGATCTATAGACTCATGCACTTTCTTCTTATTTGCTGTAAACCAGGAGTGACCCATGAAAAATTTCAGGCTGCAGTTTGGCCTGATAGTACACACAGAGCCAAAAACATTCCTACTCATTCACCGATTAGTCACATGAACAGGAAATAACTGCAAGTCACTGAACCTCTCGTTTAAATGCAGGTCTGCACGTTTTCCTCGGCCTCATCTGTCTGTCTCCTCCATGCAGGGGCCAGATCCTCTCAAGATGAGCAGCGTGAAAATAAAAATTATTCGAAAGTCTAATTTATTCACTTGAGCGTGTCACAAGATAACCCCCCCCCCACACACACACACACACTTTGAGCTGCTTCATCCTCCCTTTCTTCCTTTGTGAAACAGGACACACAACCACTCCGTTAGATCCAACTCATCCTCCACCAGAAGTGCGGGATATTCATCACTTAAATATTTCTCCATTCTATTTTTTAAATGGCCTAGAAATAGGAGGCCATCTATTATAGTTCGTGCCGGGTGCAGTGCAGCTCTTCTTGCTCATGCGTCTCTTTCTCTGTACAGCGAAACCCGTTTCCCAAATAAGGACCAAAAAGACGATGCAGCTTAGTCACTGATGAAGACGCTGTGAACTGTAATGGAGTGAGACAGAAGTTCTGAGAAAACTATTTAACCATGTACAGGTAGTACCTTGTTTAAGACATGCCTATTGTTCGTTACTTTCCTACTTTTAATCAAGTAAGCCATAAATGAACTGCAGTTACTTGGAATCATTTTTCCTAGCCAGCTCCAATCTTTCCTAAGCAAGACTTCAGTTAGAGCTCTTGCCAGAAAAAACTCATTTTATCCTCAGAGCCCAGAGGTGAGGCTGAGAGAGCGGTTGCACTATCTTGTCTGAAATATGTCCACATGATAAACATGAAAACATGTCCACTGTATGATTAACTACACATAAGACAATGTTTGCTAAGTTTTTTACCAAATAGTTTCATGTTTGTTATTTAAAATACTTCATTACACAAGAATACTGATTATATCACAGCGTTGCTGAATTCTCGATTCTGATTGGTCAAGTGCTGTTGATTCGTTTTCAGATCTGAGATTAACGCTGACTGCAGAGTTTATATTAATGCGCTTGTTATATTAGCGTGCCATCGTAGCTACTCGTACACAGGGCTTGCATGGTGGACGCGCCACATACACTGATTTAAAAACATGATGTGGTGAGGTTTATGGAAGGAGTCTCCAGTGTCAGTGCTTTGTAACAGTCAGAGATAAAGCTGTAACTTTAACAGTTTTCAGACATGAAAGAGTCGTCATGGTTAGCGTTGGCAAATCACAACTTTCACAATTTTTATTTGTAAATCATTTTTAACCTATATTGATTTTTCTGCCACCACTTCAGCATTATGGGCTGTTTTGTGTGGATTTTTGACATATAATCCCAATTAAGTGAAGTGACTTGTGGCCAAGTATGGTGACCCATACTCGGAATTTGTGCTCTGCATTTAACCAATCCAAGTGCACACACACACAGTAGTGAACACACACACACCGTGAACACACACCCGGAGCAGTGGGCAGCCTTTTTTGCTGCAGTGCCCGGGGAGCAGTTGGGGGTTAAATCCATTTCTGTTCCAGGTTGGGGTGTGTGTGTGTGTGTGTGTGTGTGTGTGTGTGTGTGTGTGTGCGTGTGTGCATGTGTGAATACTTGTGCTCTGTATCTGAACTACATTTCAGCACGTCTGCTCTTCTTCCTCATCCATCATCCTTTCCATCACAATTCTATTGTAATTTGTCTCTTACTAAAGCTACAGAAACAGGGGGGAGCTTTATCGCCTCACAGCTCCCGGGTGCCTTGGGTTCCATCCTGAGCTCGGGTTACTGTCTGTGCGCAGTTTCCTCAGTTCAAAGTTTTACTGTTGTTTTAAATCTCGTGTGAATCACTCGCCAATTTCCGTATCTCCGTTTAATCATTTCAAGAGTGCTGCGGCGCTAGTCAGACAAAAAACAGGGAGCGTTTGATTCGTGAGCAAACTGTGTCGAAATGAACAGTAATCATTTCAAGATGAAGGAAAATTTTCGAGTTTGGGGAACAAAGAGAGAGGAGTTTGCGCAGCCCCTGCAGAAATGTAGGATAATGCAGCGCCTCGGGCTGCGGCTCTGCACGAGTGGCCTCCATACGGAGAGAGACGAGAGAACGTGGGCCAGAAAAATCGCTCCAATCTAGGCTACTCCTGTCCCTTATGTCCTGCTGGAGTCTCAAGCAATGAGCTGTGTGTGTGCGTGTGTGGATTTAAAGAGGCCAGTTTGCGCATGTACACACACACACACACACATTCACACGCGCATGTGCAGACAGTTTGAGCACCACGTGGGTGGATGATGCTCAAAATCTGTGCTGTTGCCATGGTGACAGGCCTACAAGACCCCCCACCCCCTTCAAACAGGAGTCTTAGCTTGTGTACAGCTGAAATAGAAGCGTTTGCACTTTAGTACCTTACTGCACAGAGAGGGAGGAGGGGATCTTCACTAGGAAATAGCATAGCCATGCTCTCACTGCACATAAACACTCTGTCGTTACACTTCCTGTGGCTTCTAAGTGGTCAAGTATTTGTCTGTTTACTCCAGATTGACCTGAAAATTCTCCCACTGCTCATGCCTGGGCCATAAAAAAAACCCCAAAAAAACGACAATTACTTGTAAAGTCATATCTGGGGTTGTGTACATTTTCAACATTGGTTGAAGTCTTGTAGTGTGACTGAAATACCTGTGATTAAAGGTGCTTTCACATATGCAGTGTTTAGTCTGGTTTTTTTTGTAGACGCAAGCTGTAAACAGAGCCATGAGGCACAAACTGAGCCAAAGAACAGAGCTGTAGAGCTGTAGAAATGTTATGTGCTCTAGAATAAAAGAAAGAATTTGAGATGCGATACACAAAATGTTTTAACCTAGTTATTCATATAATTATCCAATCATTCATTCAGTGCCAGCTCCATGTTCTCCGCTCTCAGGTGATTTTTAGGCATGAGACTAAAAGCTAACACTTGTATATACGGTATAACTCATTTAAACATAGGAAGTTGTACTTTGTTTATTTCTCATGCTGTGCGCAGCCACGTTGATTCGATGTCACTCCGTAAACAGGGAAGGAACTTGGACTACTCGTTTGGGGTGACATTTCATGTCAAGAAATACATGCTCCCCATTTACTCTGTTGCAAAAGAAGGGTTCACCAAGCTGTGCAAAAATAGTAACAGTACCATCTATAGCAAAAAGTGCAAACAATGGTTTTTTTAAAATCCGTTCTTTAAATATTCTTTATTTTAAAGTACCATTGTTTGAACTATTTGCTATAGATGGTGCAAAGTCCATTCTAATAAATAAGAAAACCTTATAAATAAATTGCATAATTTTTCAGGTGCATTATATACGAACAATAAGAATTGTAATGGAGAATTGTTTATAAAGTTGAAAAAAATTTAGATTTTTTTTTTTGCAATATCACCCAGCCCTAGCTTGGACCAAGAAAAAAAAAAAAGGAATTTAAAAAAAAAAAAAAAAATAAGAAAAAGCTGGATATAACACACAAAATGTTTATACTATTTATTTCTATAATTATTGAATCATTTATTTAGCACAGGCTCGGCGTCGTCCTTGCTCTGGTGATTTTTGAGATTTCTAAGCCCACTTTCTATTGCCATACTTCTTACCAGTGAATTAAATGTTCAATTAAATGTGTTTAAAAAAAAAAAAAAAAAAGATTTTTTTTTTTTTTGGATTTTGCATTTTGTGAACCCAAACCAAAAACTGATTTGGACTCGGACCGATATCTAAGCTCCCTAACATAAGTAAGTCAATGACTGACAACAGGCAAATGATACTGTCTTGTAACTTGCCAATAAAAAGGAATGGGACACATTCAGACCCACTCAGAGGGTAGACCACGAACAGATCTTTTTCGCCTTTTCTAAGCCTACTTTCCCACATACAGTGTTCAGCCAGTATAAACGCAGGCCTGAGAGGCAGTCTGGGTCTGCTTCCAAGCAAACCAGAGTGCAATTCAATATGCACTGAAAACATATCTCAATCCAAAAAACCCTGAATCGACCAAACTGCAGGAAGTGAACTATGCTGTGTACTTTGGGTTGCCTCACTTACCTCTGGTTAACAGTGAACATGCAGCAGATAGAACACCGATCCTTTACTTCATTCACACACACACACAGTGTAGTGGTCAGTTATGCGTTCCAGTGTGAAGTACCTTTCTGGCAAGCTGCCACTCAAACACATGCAAATCAGCAACAGGTCATTTGCATTGAGGTCTCACCACAGTGATCTGCTTGTGGTCACCAAATCAGATCTTAACTGCAGATTTACATACACCAGTTATAAGCTAAACTCGCTCGAGTTCAAGTCAGCAATAAATCGACAGGACCACAGAGGTAACAACACACTATCTTAAGGGTTCTTAACCTTTTCTGGCCAGTTAACCCACCTTAAGGGCTCAATATTCTCATGACAACCCCCTTAATTTCTAGTGGAAAGTCCTAGAAAACATAGACTTACAATTAAAAAAAGTCTACAGAACACTGCGTAATTCATCTTGGCTGTTACGACCTTAGATCTCTATTCCGACTTGATGCGCACAAGGCCACTGAACCCTGCAGCGAGCAAATGGTTTAGTTTTGTCAGTTTAGTCAGATTCACATATTTCAAGCCACGTAATATTTGAGCATAACGTCCATTTTGCACCAAAAGTAAATCTAAAAAATAAAAAATAAAAATATCAGACATCAGAATTCAGTTTAGTCTTTAAAAAAAAATTCATGTGTGTAGTTTTTAACTAGGACTTGGTGCCATTAATTACAGAAAATATTGGCCAATCAAATCAAACACGATTTCCAAAGCAGGGAAATTCTGCGAAACTGACCCTCTAATCCTTCTTTACTCCACTTAATTGCAGCTGTGTTAAAGTCTGCACGTCTCTTTAAAAAGCTTATTAATGGACTCAACTCCATTTTATAGTGTCACAGACGTTCTCCTTTCACAATTGTCCATCATCTCCTCCCAGGCTTGAAAGAATTCGATTCATCACTTTGGACCCGATTGCTAATGGCATAAATGACGCCTTGCATTACTTTGGACGCCTCGCTAATGGCGTAAGTGTCTAAGAAAAATGCGGTGTTAAGGAGCGATGAGTTGTCAAGTGCAGGCGCATGGCTCCCATTTGCCTGCATCAACAAGCTTCAAACTGATAAAACACTCGCTGTGAGTGACTGAAAGAAATGCTGGCTGACAAAGCCACGACGGAATGTTGTACAGGAAACACTAAACACGACGAGTCAAAAAAATTAGACAAACCATTTTTAGAATGGAAATTCTAAAATAGAAAAACCCATTTTTAAAGCCTCTGCCAACTTTAATAAACGGCTTTTTAGATTTACTGTGATTAGCGTGACTAGGAAAGTTATTTTTTCTAACAGCATCTCTGACAGTAACACGGGCTGTAATTGAAATCGCAGCTTTATATTAACGTGCAAATTCGAATACGTTATTGTTTTCAATAGTAACAATTAATTCGGATAAAGGGATTTTCAAAAAACCTGCTATTTAGCAAAGAAAAATATTCACTGAGATGGTGATTATGGTGAAGTTTCCACGAGTGGAAGTTTTCCATTTATGGAAGGAGTCACCAGTGTCAGCACTTCAACAATCGGAACAATCAGGATTTTTCCAGCATGGGTCTTCAGGACGAGGACTTTGTGCTTCTGGTTTCTTTTTTATTATTAACTTCAGGAGAGGAGAGAAAAAAAGGAGACAGACTGGCAAGTAAACAAGTGTTGCTACGTGTTGTAGAGTAAATGATAATAGGAGCAAACTAGTTTCATAGACGTTCCACAACATTAAATGGAACTATAAACGGATAAAAAGTATGACTTGTTCTTTAACGAATAACTTTTAATGGTCTGCAAATTGCTGTGGTATATTTGCTAAAACAGTATGCACTGTGATTATTTATTCTGTACATAAATCCTTATAACTGATTTGCCAGTGCTTGGACCCCTACACAACTACTATAGGGAAGAGCAGCACTATGGCAAGATAGTGACAGCGTTAAAATAAGAGTCAGAGCTGGGCTGGGTGATAGACGATGGTAAAAGGGTGCGTATATGAGATACATATTTTGATCAGACATAGCAAAAGCACTGCGAGAAACTGTGACATTTCTTGATACGGAGAGGGGAGGGGGAAAAAAAAAAAAAAAGAGAGAGAGAGAGCGTGCAAACCATGCTACACTTACCCCTAATGCTCAGCAACATGATGGCCTACTTTGTTCTTGAAAAAAAATTGATCTATTAAATGTGTCAAGGATAATAAAAGAGGGGTTAGTGGAGTTCAAGTGTGCAACATGGCTGATGAGGCGAGCCAACTGAAGCCTGTGGTGTAAAATCAGCCATGCGGTTACCATGCTGAGCGTCATCGTTCTTTTTTTAAACTCGTCCTTCCTGCTTTTCACTTTTTAGTCTTGATGGTGAACCCGAGTTGCGTAACTGTGGTTACCAGATGTGGGACACCACCTGTCATGTGGCAAGACCATTTATCACTGATTTGGGGGAGGAATTAAAAAAAAAAAAAAAAAAGTTTTGTTTTGGAAGTCTTGGTGTGGTGGTGTCAACACCAGAGGCAGAAAACATGCCGGAAAAGAGGTCATTCTCAGTCTGAGGTATGCAGGATTTGTCTTTACAGGAATGTGGTGCTTTGTGCTACATCACTGCTCTCAACATTACTATACTTTTCATTCTAATTCTAAATCATTTCCAGCGCTCAATTCCGTTATTCTTTTGCTTACAGCCTAAAGAAATGAGGCACTTGCAGGATGGGTGTCTGCAGGTACAAATCCGAATGTTTCACAAATTTCTTAAGACTGAAGTCTGAAGAATGTATAAAAACGACGTCCAGCCAATCGGCCATAGGCTTCATCCAAAAACGACACGCTTACCTAGTACAGCACCTGTACTTTTAAAAGAGCTGTTAGCTAGATAAACATTTAGCAGCCATAACACAACTTGTCCCAGCTGCCGGTCACTGGTCACTGGTCATGTTCAGTTGCTCACTCGGGTGTATATGTAACTGCCCTGATTGAATCTTTTTTTGTTTTTTTGAAGATGCATCATTCATTCATAAAATATGATGAGCATTCTCAGACACGGCAGAATGTTCCAAGCAGCCAGGATGCATTGTTTCTAACAAGGATAAACAAATTATTTGTTTTTGCCAAATCCCGCCCAATAGGAGGATGAGCGACATGGAAATACAAAATTGATATTATGATACATCACAATACGATTTTCAGATATTATTGGTCAACTCCTTTGTTACTATTTTCTGAGCGCTGTGAAAAAGTCTGAAACACCACCAGCTGCACACTAAGCAGTACAGATGTTTTACTTCATTTTAAATATTTACTATTTAGTCTGAAGCAGGTTCTCCGTTTTCACTTAAAATAAAAAAAAACAAAAAACAACAAAACAAAGCCTTTTCATAGCAATTTTATTGTTTTGCATGTCTGCATTTTGTATTTACTCACAAAAAAACTAAATTTTGTCTACCAGGTTGGGTGCAAATAAAAAACTATTCTGAATTCTGAGCCTTCGTGTTGCCGTCATCACTTTTTTCTTTTTTTTTTCTTAACTTCACAGATTTTTTTCTTTTCTGTACTAAAGATCTGCTAAAATGCCTCATATATGTGTGGCGGCCTGTGAAAACCTGTCAGTTGTCGCTTCAGCTGAATTCTAGGAAACTATCGATAGGAAAAAAAAAAAAATCCTCTTAGTTTTGGACAAAATTGGGTTTTTGTGACGGTCATGCTTTGATCGAGTTGTTGGATAGTTAGGTGACAAATCAGCTCAGTTTGTTTGTACTTTTTGTTTTTTCAGTCTTTTCTCTTTTGGTAACGAGTAAGGGTGTGTTGGTTTGAACTTTTCATTGTATGATAACCTAGTCTAAAAATATCACAGTCACCCACATAAGTCGTTTGTAAAACCTGATTTAAATATTTACTGCGTAATCTTTGTATCTTTGTACAAACTCTCTTTGCACATCCAAAAAGAAACAAAACATTCACCTCATTTTAATACAGTATTTGACTTATTATAAAAGTGCTTGGCCACACATGTTGCGCTTGATCATTAGCAGGTTACATAACCACAAAAATTATGTAAGCTGTACCTGTGCTAGGAACACCGTAACTTACCTAAAACTCCCTGGAAGCTTTGCTTCTCTGACATGCCAGTTTTTTAACTGTTAACTATTTTATTGTTCTTGGCAAATACTTGGTTTCATTTTGGTTGTGCCGGGAGATGAAAAGAGTGAGCACTTCCTGGAGTGTCTTTATACTGAAGAAAAAGCACAAAAACCCTTTTCCTCCACTGGAAACGATGGAAACTTTTAATAAAATCTTTTACACTGTCAGTGTTTAGCCTATCACTTTGTCAGTATAAGATGAAATAAAGTGGCTGTGAGGAAAGGCGCACTGTGCACTGAGGAAAAAAAATTATTATTATCTTTTTTTTTTTTTTTAAATGCAATTTTAAAGCACTTTTTTGAATGCATTAAAAAAAACTAAAAATAAATAAAAGTCTGCAGTGAGGTAACCACTCAATCACATGCCGTCAAGGTTTCACTTCAGGTTGAGGTACATCCACAAGAGAAAGATTTCAGTTCAGGAAAGTTTGCACTTGTCAGAATATCACCCTGTGAAGGGTTTTCCCAGGCTGCCATCAATATATCAGTGAACTCATGTGCATGGCTGAGCTGCCATGTTTCAACACTTTTTTTTTTTGTGTGTGTGTGTGTGTGTGTGTTATCTTCCAAAAAGTTCTGTCCATGTCACATCCATAACACTAATAAAAAGTGCCATATATTTGCGATAAGAAAATAAATATCTTGCTTCTGAATGTCTGTCTCCATTTTCCCTGAAGATATGCAACTACTGCTAGTACCAGCAATTACACAGTCTGCAAGTTGGTCAAAGGTTATATCTATAAAGCTGGAACTTCTGTAAAGTCGTAAAGGTCAATTTAGTATGGAATGCTTGTTTGTGTGTGGATGCGCCTGCTGTCAGTTATTTTATAGACACTTTACAGGCCGCTGTAGATCCAGGGAGACGGACGGAAATGGACTTAGACCGGGTCTGAGAGCATTCGGCAGCTTTACTGAGACAGCTGCAAATATAAAATAAGGAAGGGCAAGACGAAAAAGACAGATGAAACTAAAATGAGATGCGAGAAACAGATGAGAAAAGGAGAACAGGAGGGAGGGAGACAGAGAGAGAGAGAGAGAGAACGCTTCATCCATCCCTGCTGGTCTCTTTCTGTGACGCTGAAGAGTGGCACCTGTTCTATTTATACAGCCACAGGGGGAGCAACCCGGGTCACTCAGCCACCTTGAAGCATTTCATCAAGGAGAACTGAGCATGTGTGTCTGTGCGCGCGCTCACACACACACACACACACACACACACACACACACACACACACACACACACACACACAGTCTCTCTCTACAGGAAAGAAGAATGAAAGCAAAGCATCCAATATCCTTAGAGGTTTCTAAAAACTCCATCTAGCATTAGGTGAACATATTGTGTAAGGAATAAAACACAACATGGTGTGCTGATATAGTTATAGTTACCATCCTGAAGTTGAATATTTTCCTATAGTAGCATGTCCTGAGGTCTCTTCCTCCCCTTATACCTCAGCAATTTCTCAACAATTTCAAATTTGAACGACACTTCATACTTTCAAACCCTATTTTTACATATACACATATATACAAGAGTGAAACTTGATGTGCTCTTCTGCTCTTGTAGCCCATCCACCTCAAGGTATGATGTGTTGTGTTTTCTATGTGATACCTTCCTGCTCACCACGGTTGTAAAGAGTGACTATTTGAGTTTATCATAACCTTTCTGGCAGCTCGAACCAATCTGGCCATCTTCCTCTGACCATTATCAACTAGGCGTTTCCACCCACAGACCTGTCGCTCACTCAATGGTTTTTTGTTTTTCGCACCATTCTACGTAAACTCTAGAGACGGCTGTGTGTGAAAATCCCAAAAGATCAGCACTTTGAAATGAAATACTCAAATCAGCCCATCTGGTACCAACATCCATGCCACAATTCACAGAGATCACAATTTTATCCCATGCTGATGTTTAACTGAATCTCTTGACTGATGATGTGAATGATGAGTGTGTGTGTGTGTATATATATTTCCTTTCTTGAAGGAAAAGTATTCTGTCCTGAAGACTTTTCCACGGTGGAAAACTTACTAACTGTTACAAAGCTTTGACTCTGGAGACTCCACCAAATAATGGTATGTTTATGTTTGTTAAACAACAAAGTTTTCAAACATTTACTATTAGTTTTAGATTATGTATCACATCCAAAACACATCCACGTGAACACGTTCCTATACAACTAACCAATCAGATTTAAGAATTCTGTTATAACAACAATTCTTCACCAGATCATGAAATGTGGGGGTCAAGTTAGCTAGCTTGTTAATTAATACACCCCTTTTCAGCAACAGTAACAGAAAACAGCTAGCTCCTCCATTTTTTTTTTTTTTACCAACCAAAGACACATTTATTGGCTCACAAGATGGCATTCATCTAGATAACATCATTGTGACGCAAAAATAACTGCTACCAGAACCATGTGCTAATTATAACCACATATATAACAAACTATTCATTTACTGTTTATGTTAAAAAACTGCAGCATACCTACCTGGCTGGCTTTGAGTACGTGAGGATATAAATCTAATGCAAAGCCATCTCCCAAACCCACAGACCAAAACAACAACAACAAAAAAAAAATCCAGACTGTAGCAGTAAATCAAAAGTCTCGAATTACAAAGGAAACAGCAGATCTGGCAACCCTGGTAACACTTTCCTGCTCTGACCACTTCACTATTCTCAACAATAAACTTTAAAAACCTTTCTCTGTTGATGTCTTACTTTAATGAAGGTCTAATTAAGTTAGTCACATTGTTGCCATGGCAACCAAATGACACCACTCATTTCTTGTCACCGGTTGTTTTCCAAACCAGCTGCAATTTAGTGCTTGAAGCAGAAATGTGGGGCATGACACCATGAGCTGTCTCTCCTCTTCCTTCCTTCAAGAATACCTGACCCTATTTAAATTTAGGTCATGTGTACTAGTGCTTGCTATCACGCCACACACAGGTGAGAACTACTCTAGCAAAAGTATGTGGACACCTGAGCATCACACCCATACCTGCCCGTTCCAAAACCATGGGCATTAACACAGAATTGGTCACCCTTTGGTGCTCATTCAGCCACAAGAGCAGTAGTGAGGTCAGGCACTGATGTTAGGTGAACTTAAGGTGTTCAGTGGGGTTGAGGTCAGGACTCGAACCACCTGAGTACTTCCACACCAACCATGGCAAACCATTTTGCCATACATTGTGCACAAAGGCACTGTCATGCTAGAACATGTTTGGACCTCTTAGCTCCAGTGAAGGGAAACTGTAATGCTACAAAACACAACGACATTCTATACAATTGTGTGCTTCCAACTTCCAACAGTTTGGGGAAGAACCACACAGTCAGGAGTCCACAAAAATCTAACCATATGGTCAGAATGGTTATGAGCTACGAGGAAGCAAGGGTAATTATAACCAGGTCCTTGCTTCAGTAATTGTTTCTTGAAGTCAGTGATGAAATCGTGAAAAATGACGATTAGTGAAATGTCAGGTGGTATTGTAAATAGTTACAGCAATGCAATTCTTTCTTTCCCGACTTTTAGCCACGTCACTAGCCAGAGCTAGATGAGTTTGGGACATGCTTCCAAGCTGAAAGATCAGTCATGAGAGATACTTCTCTGATCCCAGGCTGAGCGAACTGCATAGTCACTGAAGCGGTTGGAAGGGCATTACCTTACACGAGTACAAACTCTGATTCCCATTAGGCTCCAGATTGGCTACCCGTCATTGAAAACACAACACGCCTGACGCAAACGGCGCCCGAGCGTTTCATCACCTCCTAATGAAAAGTCCAAAGTCTATAAACCTGTGTTTGCACAGCCAGCGCTGGTCGTCTTAAGGCTCTGCAGTGGGAGGTGCTGCCAGAACTCGCCCTTTCCCCCCTCATCTACTCATCTGTTGAGTTTTTCAGCAGTTTTTGATTAGACAACTGTGCAGACATTCAGAGGACACAACATGGATGGCATTTCTCCAGGCTCAGAATTGAAAGTGAAAGCCTGGATGTTCATCCTGAATGGTAACAAGGCACCGCCTAGGCTCAGAAACACACACACCCGCTTGACAGGAGTAGCACACTTTAGTGTTACCATTCTTCCAGCTGTAGAACAAAACTGGTTTTCCACAGTGTCACCTGTCAGCCTCAGAGGTGTCACAGCACTGAAGAGTTTAGTATTCTACTTCTACTTACATTCCTGATTCAACTCGTCATTTCTTCAACAGCTGAATTTGCTGCAGTAGAAGAGGCAACGCAGACGGAAATCAAATCTCTGGAGGGTTGCAACCCTGCGACACACTACGCGATAAGCAGTCATTTAATCGTATAATAGCCAAAAGCACGTATTACTGAACAGACCGAGACTAGGTTTTAGTTTTAATCATGCTGGGTGATGTCATATTCTACATTAATACCATATTTATTGTACTTAGCATTAATGAGATCTAGAACCCTGCCTGTTAAGAGTTTGCAGTTGGCATATATGGCATATGGCTTAGCCTATTAAAAAAAAAATGATTTGCATACTTTTTTTGGTACTCTGTACATCTTTGTCAGTTCTCAAAGCTCAGACTATGCTGTTTAAACAGTATCTTTAGGATATCGATGCATCCCTATTTAGCACAAAGCCGCAAAATGCTTCATCTGCATCCAAATCAACAGTTCAAGCATGACTACAACTCCGGCTTAGCCCAAAATATCCACATACCAATACTTATCTTGACCCTCTGGGATGCACTCGTCAATCAAGAACTAAGCCAAGCTTCACATTTATCTTCCTGTCTTTCTTCCCGTCAATTCCCTGCCACAGGGGCTGAACCACGCCGGTCGACAGGTCGGCTCCACTCTCCCAACAAGCATAAACGATCAAACATGTATCGGTTGAACTGATATTAAACTGAATTCATACGCAGTTGAGCGTATAAGCTAACTTTATACAACTGGTACAAGCGCATGTCCACTCTGTAGTCCACTCCACGTCCGTGTTATAATTACACACGACAACTAAATGTATAAGACATACAGTATGCAGACTTAGGAATCTTACACTTTTATTTCTGACATGAAATGAGACTTTTATTACTGAATGACCTGTTTACCGACACAGAAATGTTAAGAAAAAATTTCACAGTTCAAATCCCCTATTGAACACACCTGCCTGCTCAACCATACACCATTTGGGACAGAACCACACATTGGCACAACGTGTTAAGATTTCAGAGGTGTGCATGTCACCTCCTCTGCATTATTCCACAAACCAGGTTTACCCATAATCCCTTTCTCTGTGCTGTGACACATATACAGGCAAATATGCCGTAATATAAATCACTATTCACCTTCGGAGCAAAGAATTGTTTCACAGAGCTGATTAAGGTTGTGGATAATCCAGACTTGTCAAGACTTAACCAGGGTTACACTGACCATTTTAATGAAATTAGGACTGGTGCCTAACAGGATGACCAAACCATCAAAAAAAAAAAAAAAAAAAAAAAAAAAAAAACATTGTTTTATCCATTTATCCAGTTCCATACTTTTGATGCTGCTCTTAAACAGGCCGGTGACGTTGGACGAATCAAACTGCACGTTTATAATCCCATTAAATGTTGTGGAATGTCCCACAGAACAATTTAGTTCCTGTTATCACTTACGTTATAGAGCTATAAACATTTGCTCCCTCAAAAGCCTCTTGTTTTTTTCTCTCCCTTGAAGTTACGAAAGCAAAATACGCAGCTCGTAATGTTACTGAGAAACTGCAAACAGTAAGTCATCTGTCCTTGTAAAAAAAAAAAAAAAAAAAGAAAAAAGAAAAAAGAAAAAAAAAAAAAAAAAAAGCAGCACCTTAGGCAGAAAATTAGGCTAATCAACATCTTCTGACCGAACAGCTTTGAGAATTTGACAGTGCGGTGCTACAAATGGTGCTAAAAGTCTCTCCACAGCAAAACATTCAGACTCGGCCTCGACTTCGACTCAGCAGGTTAGACAGCTAAACATTTTACTGGGAATTTAATTCAGGCATGAGTCACAGCTCTTCTTGTGTAGTGACTCATGAAGCTTGTGACACTAAATTCACTTTGTCGTAGAGAATTAATCATCAAACTAATGCTGTTTAACCCCCGAGTCCTGATTGATCAGTGCTATGCAGCTCTGACCTATAATATCACAATATTAAAAACCATGTCTCAATTATTTAGTTGGTTATAGGTTTTATTTAACTTATGAAGTGCTTAGTATTTCTAATAAATAATATTATTTAACATATTATACATATTATATAATAATAATAATAATAATAATAATAATAACGTATTATAATATTATAATAATAATAATATTCCTGATACATAGACTCTAAACTACAAATAATGTTATCATATAGCCAAGCCCTAGTTAATATAACAGTCTTATTTACATAGCAATACACTTTTCTGAAATATTGCAGGTATCGATATCTTTTCATAACAATTTTATGTTACAAGTTCCAAAATTTGGTCGAAAGCTGCTGATTGGATTTTGAATTTTTAAAAGTGTAAATTTCATGTTGGTTACATTTTTACAATTTCTCCTCCTTCGTCATGGTCAAATTATTTACTTTGGTAGACATTAGAGATTTTTAACAAATTTGTTTTTAAACACAACACTACTGTTTTGCTGGCAGTTTGTTAGCAAACCTATACACCGTGAAGCATATTTTGTATCATCTAAAAAATCTTGATATATTTTTGCCACATCACACCCCCCAATGGTGACCTCTCTAGATATGATGGCTTGCCCAAACATCTTCCTTTTGCTCTGCACTTTTTCCTCTACACTCCCCTCTTTATGCACTCAGTTCTGTGGTGGCGAGCGGAAATGAATAGGAAATGAATGCAGAGCGTGCCTAAGTCAGATATCACTACACGACTGTCCAAGTCACACAGCAAATACATCCGCATCTTGAAACAAACCATCGTGGCTTGATAAAGCTCACAGTCTGCCTTCCTAATGGATCTTCAGCTCTTCCACCCACAGCGCTATCATCGGTGTGTGGCCACAGACGGCCGTCATTTTAAAATAAACTCTGCCGATTAGGAGACGGTGTGGAAGTGGAATGATGACCTCAAACTGTCTTGTGTGTAGCTGTAGCCTAGTTTTTACAAAACCTCCATGATGCTCGGTGCTCGCTGGTGACAGTATGGTGTAAAGACCCATGAGACGTGGACTTAATCATTCATTTGAGATAAATCTGAGAAAGAGCGTATCACCGTGTTGAAACCTGACTGTAATACACAATTTCATGGTAAGCAATAACAGCGAGTGGAAGAGTGGTCAACGTACATGGTTTATGTGTTGTCCAGGGCTTGGGTGTTACACACAGCATACATTTTTACATCATATATTTTCCAATCAGAATCTAATGAGCTCTAAGATCCAGGGTAATTAAATACACAAAGACATGCTGAAATTCCTGTAGATTTCACTATTCCTTTAATGGAATCCTTCCAGTTCTGGCTTCATCTCCACGAATGTTGTCTAGAAATCAATGTTTCCTTGTAGAAGGCCTGAGGATGAGAAGGACCACAGATGGTCTATTGAAAGACCCTGTTTACACATTGCAAGTTGTATCTGGATTGTTTCCTGAAGATTTTTTTTAAATCACATTTGCATCTTGGGTTTAGACTGAAATCAGATTCCTGTATTGCCTATGATATGCAAACCAGCCATTATGATTAACCGCCAACTTTGCCTGGTGCTCCATGCAAAGGATCAAGGTTTAAAAAAAAAAAAAAAAATCCTGATTTGGCATGCTGTTTTGGCAGTCAGGGATCACATGTAACACATTGAGGGGGACTGTCAGATGTGACTCGAAGACAAATGCATTAACACATATACAGATAACAGCTGAATATACTGCATCTCACAGCTCATCTTGTGTGCATTTCCACTGGTATTTTGATGTACATAATCCCTATCCTGATCTAAATTACTGTTCTGACAGGGTAAGACTTCTGCCCGTACTCATTATGATCAGAGATGGGAGCGTCTACACGATGTACGCGTTCACGCATCCTACGTCCACGACATATCTTTAATGCAAAATGATTGTTCTGTCCTTTATTATAATCGCTTAACAATCACGTATCACTGATCACTCTTTCGCTATAATGTGCGTGGCTGCACAGCTTTTGCTTGCTCATTAATAGGTCACATGACCATAACGTGTATGTAGGCTGAACCTGTGCTGGGAATTCAGTAACTTACTGAAAACCCATGGAAGTGTTGCTTCTCTCACAAGTCTTTTTAAATGTCCTCTGCGTTTTACTGTTCTGCATTTCGAACTCGACCTGGTTTCGTTTTTGTTTCAGCAGAAGACGAGAGAAAAGACTGCTTTCTGGAGTGTCTCTATACCGAAGAGAAAAAAAACCAAACCTCTTTGCCCTACAGGATACAACAGAAACTTTACCAACATGTAAATTCAGACAGGATATAATTTTTACACACACACACACACACACACACACACACACACAGGTGTCCCAAAAGTCTCCATACGCAGAGAACTATGTGTGCCAGCATCATGTGTGCCTTCCTCAGTGGATGCTCATGGACATCCACTTCTCGGTTGGTCCGCAACACTTCCAATCTCTTTGATAATAAGTTCAGCGACAGTGTCATATGTAATGTGCTTCCCATTTTTCCTCTTAAAATCCATCGCAACCTTGCGACAGCTTCCCAATCCAGCCATGAGAATGATTTCAATACATTCTTCTT
>NC_069730.1:14362652-14402652 GCF_027358585.1 Pangasianodon hypophthalmus | reverse complement strand
AGCAATCAGTGGCCTCCATGGGAGCCAGACCATGCCTGTGAGTATATCTTACCTACACACACACACTCACACACACTCACACGAATAGTAGGTCATTCCATGCTCATAAGGCTGCAAGCTCCAGAGCAGTGGCTCTTGCGTGTTCCAGCTCTTGCATCGACGTCAATCTAACTGCAAATGAGCTCACTGATCTGCTGATCCATGCTGAGGTTCTTTCCTCCTCCATCACCCTCTCCTTCCCCTTCTCTTGTCCCTTCATCACTCCCCTCTTTCCCCATCCCAATCTGCCCCCTTCTACACCACTCTGGAGAAATACTCCTCTTTATCTCCCCTTTGTGTGCATGACAGATGAATTCTTCATCTGGGTGAGGGGGGGTGGGGAAAGAGGGAGATGTATGGAGAAAAAGAAAGAAATTCTAACTGTATAAGAATGAATAAATAAACACTGATTTGGGATTAAAAACAGAGAAAAGAGAGAACATGAACAAGGGATGTTTCAGAGAGAGAAACGAGATGTATCAAATGTATTCAATTAGCAATTATATAGATGCCTGTTTTGAATGTTTATTGGCAGAATCTAACAACTTCTATTATAACTGAACAGATTTTTCATTATTTTTCTCAATATATGGTAACATATTAGTTAAAATTAGTATTTGTGGTAATCGCACCTACATTACAGATGCTGTGGATGGAGATTAGTTTAAGAAAATGCTACCGTATTCCTTTAATAAACTTGTAACTGTCTGTTATGTCTTATAAATATATCTTAGTAATATGTAAAAATTAAAAAAAAACACAGTTAGTGTTTCCAAACTTTTGCTCTGTTGTTCGGCCTTTGCGTATATCAGTAGCTACTTTTACATTAAGACTAATAATCCAACAATAATCTGATTAATAGATGAAGAACGCATCAAACTTTACTTCAATTAATAACAATACACAGGCTGTAAGTTACTACTTCTTTAGGCTACACTGCTAACAATGAAAATAAATAAATCACTGCAATAAATGTGTAAAATAATACATTTGTGTATCATATTACACTATTTAAGGACATATCAAATGCCCTCGTGTGGACAAGCTGGCAGCTCGGATGAAATAATTCATTCTGGAACTGAGAGCGCAGCATGGAAGCTCATGTCCATCAACAGGTTCCTCTTTATAGCTTCTTATAGACTTTCTTGAAAGGAGAATGCTGTCTACATCAGTGTCTGGGAGGTTTTTCCACCATGTTCAGATCTGGTCTCAGTAGTTTTTGAAAACAAACAGCCTCCGTGGGCTGGAATGTGCCGCTTTAAAGTAGCTAAGTGGGATTGGATGGCAATGTGCAACCCACAGCACTGAATGCACTCTTTCACAGAGCGCTGGCAATGACGGATTTCCTTTAGCCACATTGTGAGTATTTTATTTACATTTTATTTAGCTTTGAAGCGCAACTAAAAATTGACTAGCATGCAGGATTGGTCAGAATTCCTTTGGGAGCTGGTGGGAGAGATGGGATTGAAAAAAACAATCCTATGCACACCTCTACACTTCATAGAAATTGATATGAAAATATTATCGACCCATCCATCCATTTTCTATAGCGCTTATCCTACACAGGGTTGCGGGAGAGCCTGGAGCCTGTCCCAGGGAACTCGGGGCACAAGGCAGGGGACACCCTGGATGGGGTGCCAACCCACTGAACGCACACATTCCTAAACCCATTCACACACTACGGACAATTTGGAAATGCCAATCAGATTACAACGCATGTCAAAACCCCCAAAGCACAGGGAGAACATGCAAACTCCACACACACAGGGCAGAGGTGAGATTCCCCGGAGGTGCAAGGCAAAATTTGTGAAAGCCAAGGGGAAAAAAAGACATTATCCAGTGTAGTCTTACATAAGCGTGCAGTTGACTGTAGAATTGGTATCATCTAGTCTGAACTATTTTCAGGCTAATGATGTACATTTAATCTGCTTTCTTTACTGCTTGGCTCTCTGTTTGTCCCACCATCTTGAATAGTCGACTAGTCTATGCAACCCAGAATCAAAGTTGAAAAAGGTTAGAGATTGAGGTCAATCTGAACGAAATTTTAATCATATCGAAGGAGGGGAATAATCCGAAAAATAATAATGTTATATAGAAAAAGAATCACTGTGTGAACTGTAATACAGTTATTTTCCCAGTCGGAATCTTTGCATGAATGTTTGCATCAGGAACAGCTACAGAAAAAAAGTTTAAAGAAGCAAATTTAATGTTATTGTAATGTCATATGTCGGGATTAATGGGCATCCAGCTAATAATATATTTTGCTGGGACTGAATTGAGGCGAATAAGAAGTCAGCTACACATGCTACACATGCTACACTAACGTTATTGCTTGTTACTCTGATAGGACACACAACTTCTCGTTGTTATGGTAACACTGACATTCCATGACTTGGGTTACATGTAATGTTCATCTAAATGGAGATTTTCTTCTTGGATCTACAGTAAGAATTAATGAATACAGACTGACAAAAATCTATTAGGGTGGTGTCTATTTGTGTGGGGGGTGATTCATTTGCATTCCTCACACACACACACACACAAACACACACACACACACATACATACATACATACACTCACACACTTGGGACCTACAAGGCATATTGGCATTGCTGTCACATACGGCTTATTAATTAAAATGAATTAATGACATTTTCATACATAAGCAGACTACAGAAGTGGGACGGGAGACAGAATTTTAGTTTGATGGCTTTAATATTGATGTTGTGTCCACTGCAATAACGAATCAGTGCAAGAGAACTGATGTAGGATCAGTTAGGTTTTGCTCTATTAAGGTCTAGTAAGTCTATTAATAAGGACTATAATCCAGATGTTCCTGATCTTTACTTTAGAATTAATGCAGTACGTCACATTATTATGATCATAGAGCTATTTTAAAAAGAAAAACAATTGTTTGACTGAGTTAGGATTTTGGGGGTGGAGTTAGTTTGGGGATGGAATTTTCAGTATGAGGCATGTTTACATGCATACAAATGATCAGTGATGTACATTATGAGTAGATGAAATTTTAGATTAACAACATTTCATTAACAACAACATTATCGAAGCCAAAGGCCTGCTAATAAAACTAAACTACACTGTTCAGTTTCTTCCGTTTCTTTCTCACATCTCCCTGCTGTCTCCTCTCTCCTGTGTGATCATTAGTTGAGAGTATTCTGGCCTTTACAGCTGATTGATTTCCAGAAAGTCATAGCCTCCAAACCAAAGGTCATGTGTTGCACTAAATGATTAGAAGCCGCTTAATGAGCAAATGTGTGTGTGTGTGAGTGTGTGTGTGTGTAAAGAATGCATGATTCGATGCAGACACAGACAAAACAGTTTTTGTCATTTATCAAAATGACATCATTGTTAACTCGTGTAAAAGTCCAAAGTGAGAGTGATAGTAAAATTCAGTCCAACATTTATTTTGTAATGAAATTTTGAGTTGACTTTTTAGTTTAAACCTCTTTTGTTGGTCTCAGTTCCCTATATTACCCACAATGCTGCTCGACTACTTGCTGATACTTTGCTGATTGCGGTGCAATGGGATTTAGCCCTTGCTTCATCTCTATCTAAAGAGAGCAATGCAGCGGCGCTTTAGTCCTTTAATCTGTCCGGCTCTCTCACCTCCTCATTGGCACACTCTGCTCAAACAGATCCGCTTCCAAAGCTTGAACTTTCGTGCTAATACCGTGTCAACACCATGGTGCTTAGCTGAGTGTCTGTGTAACTCAGCGCAACTGTGTCATATAGCTGCATTTATTCTGGAACTTTGAGTCAAATGCTTGTTGCTTCCACTACTTCTGCATTGGATTTCTCATTAATATGATGTTAAGATAAGATCACTGGAAAATGGTGAATGTGAAAAGAAAAAGAAGGAAGAAGAAAAATGCTTTCTCCTATTAAACACCAGTGTAACTGTGCTAGCAGTGTTCCCCTGTGACGTCAACGCAGCACACACTGCCAACTTTTCATGGGAGTAAACAAAAATACAGCGCCAACCAACAAATTAAACCAAAGAGAACATTTTTATAGTATTTGACGAAGTAATAGGGATAGCCTAGTAGTTTCAGACATGCTCACATTCATGTTTTAGGGGGGGTTACAAGATAACCCAGCTAGCTTCAGCTAACTTCTGTTAAAATCCCTAATCATACTTTTAAGAAATATGGGCCTCATTAGTCTAGTAAAGTTGTGTGGAAATGTTCGCCTAGGCCAAACTGTACAAAAAATTCCCACCAGACTTAAATGTTTCAGGAACATTGATTTTCTTCATACGTGCGTATGGTCTTCATAGGTGGCAATCACCTGTAAACTACCAAGCACATTCATGTATAGCTGATTTGCAATTAGGGATGCTCACAAAACTCATGACAAAACGTTGATTAATTGGCGAAAGAGAGCCTGTTTAGTGCAGCTTGCTCTAAATCTTCCAGTAATGCAGGTAAAACTTAACATTAAACATGTCAGTATAATCTGTATATAAATTTGCAGTAACTCTGCAATTTAATTGAAAGCCTATATCTCGAGTTTCACATTTGCGTCTTTTTATATGTAAATTTACACAAACTCTCACATGAGCTCTCGTAGGATATGAACGTTTTTTTCGAGTTAACTGGATTTTCATCAGTTTCATATTTCTCTTACAAGTGATTTACGCATATCCAGCTTGATATATGAGGCCCAGTGAATGCCATGTCGATCATACATGCTTTATCATTTGAATGAAATACATGATTTCAACAAGCTGGGATATGCGAAGAAAAGAATTTCACTGTGCTGTAATGTATATGTGACAAATAAAAGCTTGTGCTTCTGCTTCTTCTTAGAAATGAAGAGTAAATATATTCTAATCTATTTATTCAGTGATGTCTAAAACTGAGAATGTTCTACAATAGTTAACTGTTATGAGGAAGAAAGATAAACAGTTCTTGGTAGTGGACTCTGAAATACTATATACATTTAATGAGTATATGTGATAGATGATTTTGCTGTAACTCTTTTTCAGTATTTCTGTCTCTTTCTGTGTCTCAGGGAGCATCCTCCAGTCTGGTAGTGAAGTTCGCAGACACTGATAAGGAGAGGACTATCCGCCGCATGCAACAGATGGTCGGCCAGTTTGGCATCTTCAACCCTGCTGTGGCTCTGCCATTCAGCACATACAGCAGCACCTACAGCACCTACACACACGCTGTGAGTGCACACTCACACACTCACACATACACGGTTACACCCTCCCACCCACACGCCAACATAAACATAACTACACCTTCAACTAGTACTCCTTCCCAAACACAAGACACAAACACACACTTACATAGGTGTAATATAATAATGCATGGAACATCATTAATATATACAGTATATATTCTTCTGCACACACTCAGAGGAGTCTAGGGTTATGAAGCACGCCTACCATCCATACAGACTGCTCTAGCTGCCCATATCAAAGCCCGAAGGCCTTGTCATCGTCTTTTTTTCATCAACGTTGAATAATGCATTAACATCATTTCGATTCCCTGAGCTCATGCTCAGTAAGGAACTGCGAGTTCACATGTAATTTTAACTCTGGCACTCCCTGTGGAACCTTCAGTTCCGAGCGAAAATCTGATTTCTGCTGTTAGGAAGTGTTTAGGCTTATGATTTGTTTGCTTCATGAATATTTGACTTTGATTGTAAGATGTCTTGTCATCTTTGCACAAAAGGAGGCAGCTTAGCACATTTTGAATTGGAGGCAAGGCTGAATTCAACACATTTTTGTGAAAATTTAGAGAAAATATTTGAGACATGAACACAAAATTAGCACATCAATCACAAAGCCTTACACAACCATAATAATGTAGTTGAAAATCCCTCAAAATTAAATGCAGTCCATGTATGCAAGCAGTTTGCAAAAAAAAAAACATTCTAAGTGTTCATAAGCTACTTTAATATTAGTATCATTAATATTAATAGCATTAATATCATTATGACTCCGGGCCCACAAGTTCACATTTCTAACTCTGGAATTCTAACTTTGGAATCTTCAGTGCTGAAATATCCAAGGACCCATGTCATTATACGATCATGACACCTAGAGGTTATTTGCTTTATGAGTATTGGAGAGGAATTTGTTTCAATAGGCACTAGTGACACACTGGGTAGCGTTGCTGCCTCACAACAATCCTGAGTTTGCGTTACGGAGTTTTGTACATTTTCTCTGTGTCCGCATCAGTTTCCTTTGAGTTCTCCGGTTTCTTTCCACCTCCCACATACATGCAGTAAGTGGATTGACGGACTGGTGTTCCCTCCAGTGTTCCATGGGATAGGGTCCATATCCACTGCAGCCCTAACCAGGATAAGGAGACTACTGAAGATGAATGAATGAAAATATAAGACATGAGCCTGAACCCAGCCAAGATAAATGATATCGTTATAAGTAGCAGAAACATTAAACCTAACAGAAAAAAAACCCAAATTATTCTAAAATGCAGTCCATTTATACATTCCCTGCCGTTACAGTGCAAACATTTGAGTGAAAAAATCTAAATATTCATGAACTACTTATCAAACGTAGACATGCATGAAAATGCTGAATGCGCGTGAACGTAATTGATCTTCATCAAGTTCTGAGTACATTTCTGGCTGAGGTAATGTATTCAAAAAAGGCGAAATGGTTGAAAATATTCATGAGCTGCTTATCGAACGATAATGGGATTAGATATAGATATACTTTTTTGATATAGCCAAATGTGGCCTCCTTTAACTGCAGACGCGAAGGCAGTGCTCAGAAGAGCGGATTAAATCCAACATTAAAATGGGGGTTTTATGCTAAAGACTGATCCGTTATAATCTCATGGACGTGCCAAAGAATCTATACAGTGCTTCAGCTGGATCTGCACGTCCTATATATAGAATTTACCCTGCAGGAACCCAGTCTTAATTACAGTGTGATTGTGAGTGTGCATGTGAGCATGTGTGTGCATCTGTGCACATTTCTTATATGTTTTTTTTTTTCATGAATGCAGGTGTTTGAACACAGATGTAAGTGCATTTGTGCCTGTCTTTCCTAAGGGATGCATTGATATCCCTTGGAGCCATATGCACTAATACAGTTTGGTGTGAGCTATAATCAATCATATAATAATCAGCTCCATCATAACTTCAACATTAGCAGAGTAAACTAAACTAGGTCCAACATCATCTCTGTGTAGCAAGAAGATCTTTATCAACTTGTTCTCTTGCAATCTTCAACCAAAAGACTTCTTCAAGATGTTCCTTAAGTGGATAAAAATCTCACACTGGAACTGTTGTTGCAAGGATGTGGCGCTATAGTTGCACCTGTCATGCTACGTGAAGGTACTTAGTCTTAGCGCTTCTCCACAGTCTAAGTGGATCTGCATGTACTTGAATGGCGTTTAAGCTGCTTATCAGCTGTAATGAGATTTTAACCATGGTTGATATTTTGATACAAAAGATACCTTGTGTGCTCCAATGGATGATCAAGTCTCATTTGCTTCACAGGTAACATGGACAGGTGCGTTTATGCAAAACACCTTCCCAGGTTCAATCCTGTTAAGGGGTCAGGGTCTTGCTCAAGGGCCCAACAGTAGCAGTCTGGCAATAATGGGGTTTCAATTCACAAGTGCAGTAGCATCGCTGCCTCAAAAAAAGCTCCAGGTTCCGGGTTTGATCCTGAGCTTAGCTTATCTATCTATCATTATCTATGTGGAGTTTTGGATGTTCTCCTTGGTTCTCCAGTTTCCTCCCAAAATCTGGTGGGTGAATTGATTACTCTAGGTGTAAACCTGCATGTGCGTGGTATCCTGTGATGGACTGGCATCCCATCCAGGATCTATTCCTGTCGTCTCGTTTTCTGGGATCCACCGTGACCCTGACCATGATAAAGTGGCTAATGAATGAATGAAAACTTCACAATCTTCTGGTCAGTAGCATAGCTGAGCTACTGCAAAACACTCATCAAACAGCACCACTGTGCAAGTTTCAAAGGTCTTACTTGTTATGTCACCATAGAGCCCCTGTGGCCTCCATCAATGTAAGGCCCTTACCTGGTTTTGAGGCTGTGACCCTCCAGAGCTGATCCTGGAGATCAAGGTTTGCATTAGAGATGATCTCCTTGGCCTCACTGATGGTTGTGTTCTCCTCATCTTGTAGTTCCATGGATTTGAGAATAATTTCTGGCATGTCATTGACACTCTGGCTTGTTTCAGTTCTTTTGGGTTTGAGAAGATGAATGAACTCCAATTCATTGTCAGTCAAGTTGTCCTTGACATCATTCTTTACATTCTTGTCATTTTAGTAATTTGTCTGTTGCAAGCAAAGGAAGTGAGAAGCTGTTGAGTCAAAGAAATAGCATCATGCCACAGTCATTACGCAACCTCTTCTGGCATTTCTGACAGATACAAATCGATATCTTTTTGGCAAAGTGGCATCCTGAGGGTTTGGGATTTCTGCACTTGATTAAAATGCTCAAACCCTGATACCTTGTTGCTGAAGTGGCAACCACCTTGTCAGGAAATTCCTAAGATTTATTATGAGACACATGGCAGAATCATAAATTGCCCAGCATACCTAATGTCATTCTCACTAAAGATGGATTGAGCTTCAAGAATTCCATGAAAATCATGCCCTCTTATTAGAACCACACGTGTCCACTTGCAGTGATGGAGGTACTGAGAGTCCCAACACATTAAAGATTAAAGATGATGTTTGTCATATTGCCACCACCATATGCGACACGTGCTGTGCAGAGATTGCACGCAGTTGCATCTTTACTGACCACTTTGCTTCCATTGCTATAATAGTCGACACGACAGGCCTTGAAAATTATGGAGGAGGTTCCAACTGTGGCTTATCTTGGCTACTTGCCATTTTGCCATTAGCAACTCACCATTACTAGAGCTTATAGCAAGATGGTAGTAGTTTGACCACACAGTGCCTTGAATTCATAAAGGATTTCACAGTTATCACTGTGTGCTTTATCATCATCTTAATTACCAAGTAATTAAGAAAAGTTTTATCAGTAAATTGTACAGTTTGGATTCTAGATCAGTTACTGGCAACTGCATTAGTAGTGTAACGCAATGCCACAATATGTGTCTATGTATGTTTGGTGCTCCAAATATTCATATCTTTATCTGTATTCAGATTTAAACCAGAAGTGGAAGTGGCTTATTTTATTATTATTTTTATATATTTGATTTATCATGAACCCTACCATTATGCCCTGGAAACACTGGAAAACATAAAAAACAAGGGCTGATCTGTGCACAGTACGTGGTCTGCGTGGGCTATGTGTAACAGCTGCTCTGCTGTTTTAAAAAGGAAATGTTAAACTGAAACTGTATTTGAACAATCGCAGCACAAATTTAGCACAGGCATATTAGAGGGTTGAGCAGCCCTGAGACTGCTGAGAATGGCAGCACCAAACAGTGCAAAAAAAGGAGCACAGCAAACTTCCACACCATTGATGAAAGCAAAAGACACACTGTAGCACTTAATTCACGGCTAGCAGACATGCATTGCACAGGGGAAATCCGCCACTTACGGTTGAGTCTGGAGCTCATCAACCAGCAGACAACCTGAACAAGAAAAAATAAATAAATAAATAAACCCAAATAGTGTGCCTCTTATTCATATCTGTATTTGTATTCATTTAGAACACATTATCTGTTTAATCTGCATAATGTATTCATATTTGGTTACATCCCTAAAACACATGGGTCTATATTTATTCACATGACATACTGATGCTCACCTGGTGTGCTATCAGTGTGTACACTCCTCTCTGACGTCTAATCATGGACCAACAGACGGAAGGTCCCCAGGTATTCCACAATCCACCTGCTCTCTGACCCTTATCAGTGTAAACATCAAGGACCCCGACCTAGTCTCAGCCTTCCACAAATCCACACCCATCTCACACATACACACACACACACACGCACACACACACCAGACACATATCATCCTTCCACTTATATAATTATTAATGCAGCTAATTAATGTTATGCCTACACCCAAATCTAACTCTAACCTTAAGCTTTGCAAGCAAAAGGAAACCTTTTGGCTCATTTAATTTTTTTTTTAATAACAGCTGGTTTTGTACAAAAGTAGTGTTCCCCATGGGGACCAGCCAAATGTCAAAACTGTCAGATTTTCCTAGCTTTACGAGGACACCAAATGATATATATTTACACACACCCTTCTGGGATTACAGCTTTATTAAATGACTTAAGTCCATGATAATTATTTAACTGTTAAGAACAGTTATCACTTCAAAAATGACCTTAAATAATAAACAGTAAAATTCTGTCTTAAGGGAGAAAGTGAACACACCTACTCGTATCCAACTTGTCTTATATTTACACTGAGAATATGTCACACATTTAGCGTCTGTTGTGTTAAAGTGTATGGATGGTGCATTCTGCGCCGAGAATACTTCACAGTATTTACATAGTCTGCTATGTTAAATTTCATAGGCTGCATTTTCACTGAGAATATACATCACACGTTCAGCACTTTATTGTGCTAAAGTGTACAGGCGGTGTTACGTTTTGAACTGAGAATATTTAACACATTCAATTGTTCTCCAGGTGGGAGCTCTTTACTTCTGCTGTTTCTGTGTGGGACGTGTTGGATTTTAAGTTCTTGCCAATTACATTAGCATAATAATTAAGAGAATGTTCCAGAAAAAAGGTGACGCTTGTGTTAAATAAGGATTGGCAGGAGTTAGGGTTGTAAAGTTTGCCCAGAGTACAACGTGGTAGTCTTGAGATGAGAATATCTACAAGACAAAGCTGTATGCAAATAGTGTAATAGTGTCAGAATTAGATAGTGAAGGCTGAGTGGATCTGTGAAACATAGGATAGAGTTGATTGGATTACTGCAAGCACTAGTCAAAATTGTAATTAAATCAGTTCACAGATTGAAAAGCAGTTCCATGATTGGCAGGAATAAACATAACATTTCCAAAAGTGGGACAACTGAGCCTGAATAGATCTAACTTTCCAGACAGCAATATCACCGTAAGCAGAGCTCCACCAGCATAGCACATCCTTTCATTTGGGGAAAGGGAGCATGTTGCAAACAGTTGCAAAGAGAGTCATGACAAGGATTCCCTGTATTCTTCCTGAGAGCACCAAAACAATCAGTGAGGCAATTTTCCAGGCCAGGTTGAAATTACAGAGCTCATCATGGCAGAAACTTGATGAGATTACAACTCACTTAACTAGCAAGTTAGCATACTATAAGAATACTCCCGCGTTTTCAACCTAATCTGTATTTACAACATCTTTAGCTTATGTGTAAGCTAGTATCACAGGAATTTTGAATGTTTCCATGTTTTGGGGAAAGAATAAAAACAGTTGGCTCAATGTTCAAGAGCAGTTGTTAAATTCCACCAATATATATTTTAAATATGAGATTATATCTTGCAAATTCAAAATGAAAACCATAGCATTCAACTGTAACAGTAAAGTTCTTAGGATAAGATAGGAATAAGAGAATGTCTTACCAAAGGTGTTCTTTTGTCGGTTTATGCAACTTTCCAACACTGGAGCAATCTGGTTACTTACGCTTTGTGGTATCCATGCACAAGCAGACCCACACAATTTCAGTCACTCATTTATTTTGCTTCTATTTTTCCTGATGGGACTACTGATGGGAACAGGCTGAGAAGGTCAGCCCAGACTTCTCTATCCCTAGCCACAGATTTCGGTTCCTACTGTGGGATCCCCAAACATATACAGTGATGTAATGTCTCCAGTGGGTCCTGGGTCTGCACTGGGGTCTCCATATGGTCAACCTACCTGTTACAGCTCTAGTGGGAGCCAAACATGGGGCTTCCTTATGAGGTGCCCAGACCATCTCAACTGGCTTTTCTTGATTAGAAGGAGCAGTGACTCTACTAAGCCAAGCAGCCCTGCAGAGGAACCTCACTTTCGGTCACAGTTTGTCACCTAGACAGCACAGATTGACTGGTACAGCAACTGTAACACTGCTGCCATTGACATTTATTTGACAGTTTCACACTCTCAATTTCCATCATTTTCCATCACAAAGCACTCAACATTATATACAAGGGATATTATCTCTAGGTCCCCCATACAGGACACCTCTCCAACTGGCTGCATCTTAATATCCTGTCTATGAGAACCATAAATAGGGGTGGAAACAAGACACATCCTTGAGCGAGCGTGACATCCATATTAATGGTTTTGTCTTAATGACAAGAATGCAGACACAACTCTCACTGTGCTCATACCAGAGTCCCCTACCAAATAGGGACTATCATCCCAGTTGGCCAGTCCAAGAGCACTGCCTTAGAACTTAATGCAACCATGAAGATGTGTGTTAACCACACAACCTCAATTAAAATGAATACAAAGTGCTCCTTCATTCACTCAGTATTATTCCTAGGAGAGGTCAACACTCCCCTGCATGGGCTCATGCATGTCTTTTGCATGTCTTTTCTCCCTCTCCTGAGGCACTGAATGGTTTGCAGAGCAAGAGATAGTTAACAGGTCTGCCCTTCTCTTTACCAAGGTGCCCAAAACATATAAATGAAAACATCATGACCATCATGATCTATGACAATGTGGCTAGATGCTCTGGTACCAAGTGCAATATTAGGCAACCATATGTTCAAACCTAAGGTTTTTGCAGTCCATGACTTGCACATCACTTAAGTTCAGATCTGGGAGGCCATTCCTCCCAATCATGCACCATCCAGGTATTTCAGTTTTTCCCTACTTGAGCACTGATGTTGCACTGTGGAGTCAGTAGGAATTACCCTTTGGACACCTGCTTTACCTCCTCAATGAAGGCTGAATACTCTGAACTGCTATTTTGGGCATATGCACAAACAACATTTAGTTTCATTCCTGATACTTAAAACCTCATAGAGGCAACTCTGTTGTCCACTGGGAAAAACTCCAACTCAGCCAGGGATTGGTGAGGTAAGTAAACAAGTTTCATTTAAAGCAGCTAACACACATGCTCCACTGTTGACCCTTAGTCTCTATCATCATTCCAAAAAGGATTCTCCAGGACTTCCTTAACTATGTAATGTAACATCATATGAGACATAGTAAATGTTTGAGAGAAAAAGGAATATGAGGGAGCAACTGTGAAAAAGTAGCAGAACACAAGATTTGCAATAGCCTTCAAATGGAACTTTAGACAAATGCAGAAAGGTGTTCTTCTCGAGAAGAGATAGAATGATAAAGATCGGGAGAAGGCCATCTTGTGACAGGTGTCAAGGAAGAGAGACATTGTACTTCTTGCATGCAGTTCAAGATCTCAGTCTGACAAGGAATCGTCCTTTTGAATTGGCCTGACACCAACCAATATGTCAGTCAGCAAGACAGACAGATATAGAGACGGAATGATAAAGAAAAGGAGATGGAAGAGCAGAACATGGCTATGATCCATATCTGAATCCTTTGGGGTGAAGCCTAACGCTTTGTCTGTGGGTTTTCAGAAATGTTCCTCCAGTGTGCTGTTCTAGCAATACTACAGTTTGAGGCATCCATTGCTATGCTACTTTTCAGCTAAACAAAAGATGGTTCAAAAGACCACTGTGATCATAGAAAGCAGTAGGAAAGCCATAGAGAACACTGTACTGCAATGATAAGATGATGTGCACGAAGAATGAGTTTGCACGACACAAATAATGGCATTGGATACCAACTGTCCGAGTGGCTCAAGTTATGGAACTATGCACAGTTCCTGTTTGCCAACCTTGAGTCATGGCTAGTCAAAATATAATCAAAAACAAATCATCTAAAGAATATTAGCTTGACTTTAGCGTCATGTGTTCATAGCCCATGTTCTCTTGGCTGATTAAACAATCTTTCGATCTGATCAAACAGTGTGTTTGATGAACACAGCCAAACAGTGCACGAAAGAGATGAAACTTGACTTCGAGATTGATTTTTGGAATGAAAGAGATGAAAGATAGTATAATCAGGGACTATTTCAACAGATCTATGTGTATGCCAGATGCATACACAGACACACAGGGTCTATACACTCTCACTCATCTTTCCTCTGGCTCTGTCTTTTTTGGCTCTCACAATATACTTCCTCCTTCATTGTCTTCCTCTCACACAAGTTTTCTTTGCAGTTCTTCCACCAAACAGGGCTTTGTGAAAGCAATGCCAGAAGCAAGACATCCTGTGTGTAATTTGACCCTTAAGACCAGGCTGAAAACATACATTCAAACACACATACGCATAAATCAGTGATCCCTAATAATATTATAGCTAGCTGATCTGAGAAATAATTCCTAGTTGACTTGATGTTATTTCCATTTTGTGGCAATTGTAGGGTCGATGTGACCTTGCTCTACTTCCTTCGGAGTCCAACTGTAGGCTGAAAACTTATTAAGACTCATTATATATGCATGCTAATGGTTTAGCTTATAGATCTGTGTGGTCTGCTCTCCTTCTAGCCACCTAATATACAGATACTGTATGTTAATCCAGTTACGGTTTCTTAGCCTTTTTGATCACTTATCCAATACTCACATAGAATCCAGATGCTATTTTCTACTTATTTCATTATATTAAGAAGGAAATTCCCATTTGGACCTAAAGCCTCATTTTCAGTGCAGTAATGCTGACCATATATATGCAATTAGCATGTCCATATGAACAGTATATTAAAATAAACATGTCTGATGAGAAATGTGGAAGGCACATGCACAAGATTTTCACATATACCTTAGTTTGCACCATTTGTCAACAATACATACATTGACTAAAATTTCAACAATGAACACCTTGAAAGAGTTCCACTAATGAGTCCTAGATAGCTAGTTATTTTGATGGATCGCATCCAAGAAAGACTCCTTTCTTTAGCAACAGCAAGCTTGCTGGTGGGGTAATACTTTTGTAGATGTTAGTGATCTCTAATTCATGTGAAATTTACATGGAATTAAATTATTCTGAATTTGATTATTCCGTTGTCCAGGCCAGGAGTCAGCTATGGATTTTCACTTTCAAACTTTGTGAAGCAAACTATCAATTAGTCATGGGTAATTCGCATGACAGCTTGCTAGCATGCATGCTAATATGTAGGCACTAATGCCTAGTTAGCAGTAAGATATAAGACTTAATCCTATGTTAGTTTTTTTATGCATTTTAGCCAAGCAGACTTGCTCTCGCATATTAGCTTCAACTGTATGGTAGCTAGCAAAGTTTATGGTACTAGCCATAGGCTGTGGAAGCTAGCCATATTTCCATTTGCTTCCAGCTACCTAGCTAGAATCAAGTAGGCCTAGAATTTATAGAGAACTATTGCCCACTCGCTATATTTGAACTTAAGCTAAACCAGACATATTCAGTTTTTCCCTTATTCTTCCCTCACTTCCCCCCTTGAATACTGAGTATTGGAGAGACCTAGACTAAAAAGTCTTTTTAAAGCATTTCTTTATTATTTATTTTTTTTCAAAAGATTTGCACACAGGCCAGAAATTTATGGAGGAAAAATGTATTAGATAGCACTACCTACATATCCAAATCAAGTTACACTAAAATTATACTGCCACACTTGAGCAGGTGCAGATATATAATTCCTGTTATGTTTAGTGTTACTGTTTTTGTGTTAGCAGTAATATTATTAGTGGCTCAGTTATTGATTTCCGTCATGTCATTTTAAAAATTAGACCTAGCTTGGATAAAGCATCTGATATGAAAGTGAATCTAGACTCTGATGGGTTCAGTCTGACAGATTGGCCTTTTAAGGTTATTGATTCAGTGTGGTGTTGCCATGGTGACAGCTTTACTGTAATTACCTTTGTTTGCCAGGGTGTACAGGGAATTTGTGTTAATTTATTTAATAATCAGTGTCTGAGTGGTGGTGGTGGTTCATAACTTATTCAGTGTGAGTGTGTATACATGGAGGAGTGTGACAGGCTCCTGTGAGCATGTGTGCACATGAGATCCAAGATGATTAAATGTTCAGTTAGACATTTTTATTATTTATCATGTGCACATTTTGTGTGTGGACATTTTTTCAAATGAGTGGCTACTAATGTAAAACACTTCATTTCCTCACTCCCTCACCATTTCTGTCTCACAGCTGATGCAGCAGCAGGCGGCCATAATGGCTGCGTCTCACGGTGGCTACCTGGCACCCAGCATGGCGTTTCCGGCTACACAGATCCACCAGGTGGGGGCGATCAACATGAACGGCCTGCCGCCCACTCCCATGACTCCAGTGTCAGGTCAGTCAGAGTCACTGCTACACAATTACACCTCATATTAGTGATGTGCAAACTGGCTATTTATGACCGAATCCCATCATGGACCCTCACAGGCTGTAATTACAGCAATGCTGATGCCTGTAGACACCTACATATATTTTTCAACCACAAGTATCACACAATATCAGTGTTATAGACCATGGGTCATCAACTGGTGGACGGCCATCTGGATGTAGACTAAGTAAAGTATTTCAGCAGACCAAAATTATGTAGCATATATAAACGTATGAAAAAACTGCCGTAGTTCAGCGACTCAAGTTTTCTAAACATAACCCAGCAGATCCTCTATTGTGGTTTCTCCAATTAATGAACTTATGTAAATAGCTGAAGGTAGCTCATCAAACCAGAGGCTAGACACAAGGCTAGAGATATTGCTGTCAGAGTTTTTCATTTTCATTTTGTTTACCCTCTCAGGTCTGATTAGCGAACTGTTTTAAAAAATTTTGAAGGCAAAAACAGAATGGACAAAGAAGTATGAACTTAATATTGTATTAAATTACTAGAAAAATCAGCAGAGTTAACACTCTTCTCTGACGTTTCCTCATTCTCCCTACAGTATTGCAAGCCACAGATTACATGACTCCAAAATGGAGGAGTTTTCTTGGCTGCTAATTTTCTGGTCTTGCCTCATTTCACAAGGAGATTTCAAGTATGACTGTGGCAATACATAACAGTCAGAACAAATGTAAATAAAACTTGCCTAGTAATAAAACAGTTAATTCACTTAAATGGGAAATAACATGACACACAAGAGGAACAGAGGAGGTTTCCATTTGCAGTTCATATCATTTTGCGATTAGCTCCTGATTTTTTTTTTTTTTTGTAGTAGTAGTAGTAACAGTCACACCAAACTTCTGCTACCCTTTTTTCTTAATATTGTTTCTTACTTAACAGGTTCCAAAAAAAACAGCTAGCTAGTTACAGCATTATTATTATCACTATCTTCCCTCCAAAATGACATGACACTGACCCTCCCGTACTCACCTGATTTTTGAACGAAAGCCTAGTTCTTTGACACATGTTGTGCTGATAAAAATACTGTTAGTCTAAGGAATGCACAGGTTTGACACAGCATGATCATTTATAACAGTTTCTCATGTACCAACAAAAGATCAACAGAACAAGAAACAACTTTTAACAAGACACCACAAACTGGCTTTGTGAAGAAACACTTCCACAGATACCTAATGAGGAGGGTGAGGGTGCCAAGAAAAAATACAGAAATGCACCAGTACTGTAACTGTGTGCACCCCAGCAATATTTCTCATGTATCAAGGCTTTAAATACTGAGTGCATTTTATTTTCTGCATGTTTTGTCCGAGTTTGAAATAGACAACCAGGACAGTTATTTTGCTTTTTATATGATTAAAGGTGCAGTTGGTAAGATTTATTGGGGGGAAGGGTCTCTATTGGTTAAATGGCTGGTGTTGTATAAGATTTAACTGATTTTTTTAACTCATTGAGCCCGCCCCCATTTCCACCAATGTACCCAAAGCTCCGCCCCCAAAACTTATGGTTCAGCTAGCATGCTAAAAAAAAAGTGAGCATTAGCAACTGGTTTCCAAACTATTTTTTCAGCTATGTAGTACACTTGTTCTGTGACAATGGCTTAAACTACTATTTGTTATCATTTCTTCTTATTTTTCGAAAAATATTGACTATTGCACCTTTAACTTTGATGCTACCATAAGTACATAAACAAGTTTAATCAGCAAATAAGCCATCACTCTTAATCTCTATATTAGAAGTCTGTGTGTATATGTGTGCGTGTGTGTATTAGGGGGTATACAGACTGGTCGACTAATACATTGACTAGTCTCTTCTATGGGGATGTTGACTTGTTGGGGCAGTGGAAAAAACAAATCAGAATAATTGTACTTTGTTAGTGTGAAAATATTTCAGACTAGATGACTAGATCTAGTCCCGCCATCTCCGCCCTCTATTTCTGTTTAAAATATTTAAAGCTTCATTTAAAGGTAAATAAAATTTCATTTTGTTGCATAGTGAATTCCGTTCTAATCAGCTCTGTGTGAAAGAGCACTTTCAGAGCCACGGGTTGCACATCACTATCCAATCCTGTTCTAGTTTAGAGTCAGATCAGCGATGCACACCACCTCTAAGAGGCAGATCCAGACTGGTTTGTGGTGGCTACTGAGACTGGATTTGAACATGGTGGAAAAACCTCCCAGACGCTTCTGTAGACGTAGCATCGCTATAACGGGCTTCTGTATCTCAGTCCACACAAGCGCATTTTAAGAATCGGTACTGTACGTCCGTAAATTTTGTAATAGATTTAGTATTGATTTGCACATTTATTATACCATTATTTACTTTTGATGTTAATAATATAGCTGAAAAAAGTGGATGCTGGATTTAATTTGTAGCCTGTATATAAAACAGCACAAATAAAACAGCCTAAAATAGTGATTTTATTTTTTTATTACTGGTCGACTTGTAAATATTTGAAGTCCTGCAACCCCTAGTGAGTTCTCCTCCACTATGCCATGGCATTTCATACAATCTGTGTGTGTGTGTGTGAGCATTAGAGAGAGCCCTCCCACTCTCCCTTTCTTTCTTTTACAGACCCTCTCTCTCTCTCCAATGTTCTACAACTGCCTATTTCTCTTTCTATCCTTACCTCTCTCTCTCTCTCCCTCTCCCTACACGTCCTCAACCCCTGATTACTGAACTCAAGCTCATCCGTGTTCGAGTAGCTCTTGTGCACCCACTTGACGTGATTGCAAAAATTAGTTGAGGAAGTGGAAGCAGCGTTTGCTGCTCATTGGCTTGCCATGTTAACAGAGAGCTAAAGCAGAGAGAGCTAACTATCGTAGTGTATCTACCAGGCATCCAGTGTGTGGAGGGCTAATCAGGAAAGGTACATCAGAGAGAAAAGGTCACTTCTTAAAGGTCTTGAAAGGTTTTCCAAATATGTGTTAAGCCACACGTTAACTTCTTTTTAAGCCAGTTTTGGAGATTGATATTAACTTTGTCAGATTATTAAGACTGAGCCATTTGAAAATGAAGGCTTATGTGGATGTGGATCAATACCATCCTATTTAATCAGCAGCAGAGGCTCAGATCAAAGCATTAAAAAGTCTATAAGGTAATGGGTTTTTTAATGTGATCAAAAATGTCAGCCAGAGTTTTTAGCTATCATGTAATCTGGGTGCTAAAAAGGAAAGCTGCCTTTCACTTCTTTGAAAGCCAGAAATGTTTTATTCCTAATCTTTTTTCAGCATTGAAAAGCCTTATAGAAGTTCACCAAAATGTGAAATGCAAGTTTTTCATTTAAGACACTATTGCATGGACCAGGAAACTCTTTAATACACACGGAACATAATGTGTAAGCTCTTCTGCCTAGAATTTAAACCACGTAACAGCAGAACGGTGAAGTCCAGCTTTCTCAGCCCTCAGTGCTAATCAGTGCCAGCGACTGGAACACATGGCATGTTTCTATTGATTTATGCCAGTCAATAACATGGAAAACAGGCAGCCATGGCATCTGCATTTCACACAGCTATCAATGTTTCCAACTGCAGGAGATTAACGAGAGGAATCTATAGAGCTGAACAGACACTGGAGACGTGAGGAAGCTAATTATTTGTTTACTTACTAGAGTTTTAAAAAAGTACGCTTTTTAAAGTTCAGAAGTTGAGAGCTAGTTATAGAAAGTTTTTACAAAGGCATGTACAATGACTAAACTTGTTTTTTTCATCGTAACATTTCCTGAGATGAATCCAAAAAAGGATTGATGCACAACATTTTGGCATTTTAATTTACTAAAATTACTCCAAATTTTATTCCAAATTTTAGCAGGAAATTTACTTCTTGGAAATGGCATACCACTCTAAAAGGTTAGTGAAAATATTAAGCTAAATAATTTGGGTTAAACCTTGCATCAGCTGATGAATTGGAATCCGTCAGTTACAACAATTACGTACAGCAATTTATTAAAATTCCTCCATGTATCTCCGAGAAAGATACATAATTATTTTCAGTGAGACACTGCGTTCTCCCTTTGGTCATAATCATGTTTACTGATGTGTTTTCCTCTCCTCTGAGCATGTTATACATTTAGAGGGCCAAATTTTTCTCATTAGTAGCCCCTGTAATTTATATACATACCTAATTCTATATTAGTTGCATCTATAATAGCAACATGTTTTACTTACTTCCTTTTAGAATAATCTGAAGCAGAAGATTTTAAGATGCAAACAGGAAATAAATGGGTTTCTTCATGACCATTTGCACCCACAGGTGAAATTGTTCATATACATTTTAAGACAACCCTTAGTTATATCCCTAGCTTGCTTTTTCAATGATTCGATCTTTCAAACTTTTAAAAATCCAAAACAACATGTCAGGTATCATTATGGAAATGAGTTCATGCATTTATAATACCCCTAAAAGCGCCAGTGTTTCCTGAAAGGAGGCTGTCCAGGACAAAACCTTTACTAACACACTAAATTAAGAGTCAGATTTAGAAAATCATAGACATAATCATTGTACATGTGATTACTGAGAGCTGTGCTATGTTTTCAAAATTCTGCCAAGCTTAGCAGACAGAAATAGCATTAACATAGGTGTGATCTCATATACTAAATTAGTAAGTCAGCTCTATTCAGAGTCACTCGATCTGAACGGCACACAATGTTAAATCCGGATGATTATGTACAGGAGCAGGCCTGTCACACGTTAGCATACATGCACACACACACACATACACACACACATGCGGGACGCACTGTGTGTTTAGGAGACCTACAGTAAGTACACTTTGTTTAGTGCAGGCTCAGCAGTATCAGTCAGTGTCAGCATGAATAACTCTGTTAGGGATCACGGTGGTGGTGTGTTGGAGGCAGGGCTGTGCGAACCACTTTGAAAATGGTATTGATGGCTGAATGCTGAATACACTCCGAAATGTATTCAGTAACGTATTCCGTTAAAATACATGAAAAGAGTTACCGCAGGGCACATTTTCAATACAACTGTGCTGCATCATCAATACAACTGAAGTCACAATGTCCTTCGGTGTTATTGGTTGGCAGTTTGCTTTGTGTAATACGTCGTGATGGTTAATTACTTTTTGCATAGAATGTAATAGGATCAGAATAGCACAAACAGACTGGAAAATCAGATTACTCAAGTTGTTTAAAGGAGCTTGGCTTATAATATATTATAACTGAACCATTATCACTTCAGACTCCTGTTAACATGAAAGAGATTTCAGCAGATAATATAGAATGTCCTTAAATATACACAGCCAGGAGTCCAAGAAAGAGAGCTAAAGTTGGCTGTGATCTCTGGGTGCGTGGGATGTCAATACTCTCTCCCCTGTCAATCATGCACGCCTGAGCTAATGTATGCGAACAAAGGCAGTTAGCAGTTTGGTGCTTTCCTGCAAGTGTGTTCACGTAGCATGAGCTACAGTTCGAAAAACAGTTTGAAAACCATGGCTGACTTCACATAGAGGAAGTGCAGGTTAGCCTTCGCCCTGCCGGGTTGGTAGCCCGGTCATGCTAGAGGAGTGCTAGCTAGTGGGAGGGAATTAGTTTAAAAAAAAAAAAACTAGGAGAAAGTATGGTTAAAGGAAAAGTTAATACATGTTGAACAAAAAAAATAGTGACTATAAGAATATAATAAGGAGCATTTGAAATCAAATTTTGTAAAATGCTCTAGCGGGAGTTGAATATTGGCATGACGTTTATTAAACGTGAACCAAATCAAACCATCATAGTAAGTAGCAGAGATGAAATCACAGTCTTGGGAACTCCATAATCAGTATTCAGGAGGGTATAACAAGCAAGACATGACCTTAGTATGACGGGTTAAGAATGAATGGAAGATAGAACTTTATAATACTAAGGTCAGGAAAGGTCAAAACCAGGAACAGATATTATAATTATGAAAAAAAAAATGAGGTGCAGGTGACCATAATCAGGGAAAAATCAGTAGCACGAGGGAGCCTTACCAAAACATGACAAAACAGAACAAAAGCAAGCAAAGGGCTCTTTTGCCAAAGAAGCTGATCATGACAGATTAAACCAACTAAATTTTACGAATGTATGCAGTAATTAAGGAATGTTTACTTAAAAACAGTGAATATACAGTAAGTGGGCAGTTAAGTTGAAATTTATGAACTGAGTTCACAGAGCTTTAACAGAATGGTCAGTGTGTAGGTTCTGTGCTTAAGGTTCCACATGATACAACAGCTTTGCTCTTAGTCCTCTACATTTATAACACATCACCACGATCCTTTTTAAAAGGTTGCACTGCAGCACTTAAAGGCAAGCCCATGTTGCACTTGAGGGACATAACCATAGCAAAGTCATTCAGTGATTTCTTTAGAGCTCTCTAAAAACCTCATGACTTTGTGGTCCACTCTTTGAGTCATTCTCTAAACTTTCAAAGCTCGCTGGACCACCGTTTCATGTGACTGCCTCAATCAACAAAGCTTAGTGAACATTGTTCTTATCGTTCTCAGACAGCCTCCTCAAACGAAACCGTGGAACCGAGAATCAATTGCATTGATGACTGTGCAAATGACATCAGGCTGAAAACACAAATAAGGCTGCTTTTCAGACAGCTTCTTCTTTTTTTCCAAGCGCTGACAAAATCACATTTCTGCTATCCTTGAAAGAGGTTAAGAGGAGGTGAAGAGCAATAGCCAGTGTCTTCAGTACCTCAATAATACTTGAGGAAGGTAATTTCATGAGGCTGTAACTTTTAAACTCTGAGGCATTCACAAAACTGTCTTTGGCACATCATTGCATTCTGAGCTTCAGCATGACACAGTGCGAATTATATGCATCCCCTCCAATTTTAGCTATTTTCTCCACTGCTAAAAGAGACATAAGTGCCTTGTTCCAGATTGCCGAACACTCAACCATGGCGCTACGGTGCATTTTGCTCTACGTGACTTCACTCTGTCATCACCTTGTTCCCCAAATTGAACAGAGTCATCTGTCTGATCCTTATTATCCTCAAAATTCCTTGAAAGCCTTTCCAAAGTTGCTTCCATTATCAGTGACCTTCTTAAGTTGTTCTTTCTAGTCCTCTTTTATTTTTTGGAGGACGTGTTCAATTCTTTTTTTTTTTTAACCACCACTTATACCTTCAATCAGATTTTTAAAATCAGGCTGCACTAAAAAAAAAAGAAAAAGAAGGACTGATGATTAAAAAAAGAAAATCAGACCATTTTTGGGTGCAGTGTTGTGCATCATGGTGTCCAAACTTTCCTGAATGATCTTTCCTCTTGAGTCTGTATGATGCTTGTGCTGGATGGCCCCTTTGGTTTGAATCTTTATATACTGTAGTTTGATTTCTCTAAAAAATATATATTTATATATGTTCACTACAATATACACTAATAAGCCATAACATTAAAACCAACTGCGTAATATTGTGTAGGTCCCCCTTGTGCCACCAAAACAGCTCTGACCTGTCGAGGCATGGACTCCACAAGACCTCTGAAGGTGTGCTGTGGAATCTGGCACCAAGATGTTAACAAAAGATCCTTTAAGTCCTGTAAGTTGCGAAGTGGTGCCTCCATGGATTGGGCTTGTTTATCCAGCGCATCCCACAAATGCTCAGTCGGACTGAGATCTGGGGAATTTGGAGGCCAAGTCAACACTTTGAATTCTTTGTCATGTTCCTCAAACCATTCCTGAACAATTTTTTAAGTGTGGCAGGGTGTATTGTCCTGCTGAAAGAGGCCACTGGGCTAGTCTTCGCTCCCACTCATCAGTAAGGCCTGGGCACCCATGTCCCTGTCGCTGGTTCACCGGGTGTCCTTCCTTGGACCACTTTTGGTAGGTACTAACCACTGCATACGGGGAACACCCCACAAGACCTGCTGAGAGAAGCTCTGACCCAGTCGTCTAGCCATCACAGTTTGGCCCTTGTCAAAGTCTTTTTTCCTTTTTCCTGCTTCCAACACATCAACTTTGAGAACTGACTGTTCACTTGCTGCCTAATATATCCCACCCCTTGACACATGCCGTTAATATGAGATAATGAATGTTATTCACTTCACCTGTCAGTGGTTTTAATGTTATGGCTGATTGGTGTACTGTATACTGTAGTAGTAAACTGGGCCTAATTTCATTGGAATGAGCCAAGTACTCAGAAAAAATACTGTAGCAGAACAAATTATTATCACTTTTGGAAAAAACTGACTAGTTCAGCGACTCGTTTTTTTCAGTAGCAGACAGTTTCTTGCAGTTAACCCTAACCCTAACCCATGAGGATGATAATAATTATCAGTTGAAATCTCTCTGCTGTATCCTTACCTGCTTTAACAGTAATAAACAGACTCATTTTTACTGCTAGCAGACTCAACTGGTAATGCACAGTAGTTTTTCATTTGATTTCTAAATGGAAAAATGGTTCTGTATTTCCGTCCTAAAGGCGTCACTGCCTGCCATTGTTGCGTTTGTGGACCATCTGCTGCTTACCCTGAACAGTGTATGTGTGTGGGCTGATTTTAAAATAGTTTCTTTGAAAGATTGTGTATGTTCTTTTAGTGGAAAGATGTAAAAAAAAATTATAAATTATGCATAAACTCTATCATGAATACTGCCTTTCTAAACAGTATCATGGACTGAATACAATTCAAATCTCAAATTAATGAGAGGTTCTTGAAATTGTGGCCATGCTAAAATTGTTATCAGGTAGTCGCAACATATTCACACCTCCACTGTGTATTTGGGATTCTGCTACATTTTGCGTAGAATATGGTACGACCCCAACCTGACTAGAGGGCACATCTCGGCTAGAGACTAAACATCCACATTCTGATCTACTTTTACAAAGCCTTGATCTGACAAAACATGGTTCCAAAGATACAGCTTCTCTTTTGCTGTGCCACAGATAGGATCTGGATATGTGATGGTGAGATTTGTTATCTCAGCTCGCAGAAAGTGCATGCTGACTCCAGTGGTGTAAATGATAATGTGATCTACATGGTACTGAATGCAGTAGATTAGTAGTAGATAGCCGTATGTGATGATGTTGGTCAGGACCATTCTGAACATTTGTGGGCCCTAAGTGAGAACTTACTCAAGGGCCGCCCAGGCACACAAATCATATTATTATAAAAATGTACCTTCATCACATTCTGTTGGTTCTAACATTGATGAAGCCCCTAACTATTTCCTGATTATAGCAAGTGAAAAAAATTAGACCATTACGCTGTTTAGCATAGTGAAAGGTTTGAAATCTGGAAAGTCATTTCTTCATTGGTTGCGATCATCTGAGTTGCTATAGTTGCTATCTGAAATGAACTGTAGTAGATTTACATTTCGACCACCTGAGCTGTAATTTTCGTTAAAAGCAGACTACTGTTTATAGTAATAGCTAATAGTAATGAGCTAGCAACTAGCACTTCTTATTCCAGATACTAGCTAGCTAGCTACTAACGTCTTCCATTTCAACTACTCCAGCAAATGGAAACAAGAAAGAGGGCAAACTGACTAAACCCAGTTAATTAGCATGAATTTCTTACTGTGTTTCTCCTCTACTGCTTTTTTGCTTTTTCTGTTTTTCCGCCTCAGATAGAAGTGAACGCTTCACAATCTCTCCTTCCTCATGATCTTCTGATGATAGCTAATTTAGTTAGCTGCAGTATAACTTAAAGAAGTTTCTATTCTTTTCACGTCGACTGCCTGATACATGACCCTTATATAAATCATGTGTATGTGGCAGCCTGGGAAACACTCTTTCTTTCTCATGGTCTTTGTCTCTCACTCGCTTTCTCTCTATTTCTCGCTTTCTATCTTTCTCATGCTGTCTCTCTCTCTTACTGTATCCTTTTCATTCGCTTTGTCTCACATTCTTTCTCTATTTCTCACTCTCTTTCTCATGCTGTCTCTCTCTCTTACTGTATCCTTTTCGTGCGCTTTGTCTCTCACATTCTTTCTCTATTTCTCACTCTCTTTCTCATGCTGTCTCTCTCTCTTACTGTATCCTTTTCGTGCGCTTTGTCTCTCACATTCTTTCTCTATTTCTCACTCTCTTTCTCATGCTGTCTCTCTCTCTTACTGTATCCTTTTCATTCGCTTTGTCTCTCACATTCTTTCTCTATTTCTCACTCTCTTTCTCATGCTGTCTCTCTCTCTTACTGTATCCTTTTCATGCGCTTTGTCTCTCACTCTGTTTCTCACTATCTTTCGCATGCTGTCTCTCTCACTGTATCCTTTTCATGCTCTTTGTCTCTCATTCTCTTTCCCACTCTATCTTTCTCAAGCTTTTTCCATCTTGCTCTTTCTTTCTTATATTCTCTCTCACTGACTCTATGTTTCTCTCTCTTTCTAAATCTCTGTATTTCTCATGCTTTCAGTCTCATTCTTTTTCTTTCTTTTACTCACTCTCTTTATATTTCTCATGTTCTCTGTCTCTCTTTCTCTCTCACTCTCTTTCACACTCTCTGTCTCAGTCTCATGCTCTCTGTCTCTCTCTCTCTATGCTTCTCATGCTATTTCTCTCACTCTTTTGCTCTCTCTTTCTCACTATCTCTCTTTCTGACTCTATAAATCTCTTGCTCTATCCCCTCTCTTTCACTCTCATTCTCATGCTCTCTTTCCCTCTATCTATCTATCTATCCCATGCACTCTCTCTCTCTCTCTCTCTCCTTCTCTACCCCCTCACTCAGTAGTGTGACATTGTGCTGCTGCCCTGAAAATTGCATCACCTTTTCATCATTTCAGAGTTCTGCAGGAGACAATTCCTCTGTCACCACTGCCTTCCGATGTGTGTGTGTGTGTGTGTGTATGTGTGTGTGGTGAGTGGTTGCACATACACTGGGCCCACTCGTATTTGTCCATTCTCTATTGCGCTGCAGCATTTGGCTAGCGTGGTTTGTGTCCACTTTTACTGCAAATCAATACACAATTCTTTTGACTGATTACCTTTATCCTACAATGAAACATTTTTATCCTGATGGGCGTGGTCTCTTCCAGGATGACTCCGCCCCCATCCACAGAGCACAAGGACATACTAAAAGCTATAATGGGGATAAAAATAATGTAAATCATCTGCTATGGCTTTCAGAATCACCAAATCCCAAATTATGTCTGAATGCTATATGAGTAGAATTTGTAGAACTACTAGCAGCCATCTTGTTCAGCTCTGTGTGTGTGTGTGTGTGTGTGTGAGAGAGATCTCTCTGTTTACTTCCTCGCATTTCTTTCTGATTAAAAATGTCGGCCAAATGAATAGATGTAAAAGACAATGCAGTTTTTCACGCTAGTTCTGACACGTGTATTAGATCAGTTGACTTTTTTGCCCCAGTCTGACTTTAGTGTCTCTCTGTAGGACTGAGCTCTCCCCCTGCTAACCTGGCATCCTCGGCCGTGCCCAGCATAGTGACCCCCATCGTTAATGGCTTCACTGGCATCCCACCGCAGCCCAATGGTCATCCGGTGGAGGCGGTCTACGCCAACGGCCTGCCACCGTACTCCACCCAGAGCCCCACTGCCGCCGACACACTTCAGCAGGCCTTCACCGGCGTCCAACAGTACACAGGTATATTCACACACACACACACACACACACACACACACACAAACTGTATGTACAAGAGGTCTTTTAAATATAAATATTGTCCTGCAGATGTGTTGTCTAGTAAAAAAAAGTATGAAAATGGACGGATGGATGGGTGGATGGATGGATATGTGATGGACAGATATAGATAGACGGATGGATGGATGGATGGATGGATGGATGATGGATGGATATGTACTCTATGGATAGATAGATAGATAGATAGATGGATGGATGGACAGATATGTATAGATGGATGAAAGGGAAAGATGGATGGATGGTTGGATGGATAGATGGCTGGACAGGTATGTATGTATGGATGGATGGATATGGACGGATATGGATGGATGGATGGATATTGACAGACACGGATGGATGCTTGGATGATGGACAGATATGTATGTACGTATGTATGAATGTACGTACTGTATGTATATATGTATGTATGTATGGACGGATGGATGGATGGATGGATGGATGATATATAGATGCTAAAATCAGTTGATTGAATTAAATGTCAAAGTCTGAAGGTGTGTGTGCCTTGATTAAAATGTAAGGTTGCATATCTGTCTCTGTTATGCCACATGAAAGGAAATGATGTCTTTGTGTGGAATAATAATACCTGCCAGTAAATTAGAGCTATCACTGCGGTAGTGAACTATCTGTCATCTGCTCTCAGGTTGAAATATGATTAATGTGCTGTATTGTGAGTCTGTCAATCTCTCATTAGAAGATAAAGGTCAGTCTGCTTTCATGTCATTCTGTTTCTCCTCCCTCTGTCCCCTTCATCCCAACTGTGTGTTTGTAGCCATTTACCCCACCACCACACTGACCCCTATAGGCCAGACACTGCCACAGCCGCCTCAGGTCATTCAACAGCAGCAACAGCAGAGAGAAGGTGAGGAGATGATTACTACTACTGCTAATACTAATACTGCCTGTACTACTACTACTACTAATACTAATATTCATATTACTATGACTAATACTAATACTGCCTGTACTACTACTAATACTAATACTAATACTAATATTCATATTACTATGACTAATACTAATACTAATATTCATATTATTACTGCTAATACTAATACTGCCTGTACTACTACTAATACTAATACTAATATTCATATTATTACTGCTAATACTAATACTGCCTGTACTACTACTATTACTGCTAATACTAATACTGCCTGTACTACTACTAATACTAATACTAATATTCATATTACTACGACTAATACTAATACTGCCTGTACTACTACTAATACTAATACTAATATTCATATTATTACTGCTAATACTAATACTGCCTGTACTACTACTATTACTGCTAATACTAATACTGCCTGTACTACTACTAACACTAATACTAATATTCATATTACTACGACTAATACTAATACTGCCTGTACTACTACTATTACTAATACTAATATTCATATTATTACTACTAATACTGCCTGTACTACTACTATTACTAATACTAATATTCATATTATTACTGCTAATACTAATACTGCCTGTACTACTACTAATACTAATACTCATATTACTACAACTAATACTAATACTAATATTCATATTATTACTGCTAATACTGCCTGTACTACTACTAATACTAATACTAATATTCATATTATTACTGCTAATACTAATACTGCCTGTACTATTACTACTACTACTACTACTACCAGTATTCATATTACTATTGTGTGTGTGTGTGTGTGTCTGTGTGTGTGCATGTGTGCGTGTGTGTGTATTTCAGGTCCAGAGGGCTGCAATCTCTTCATCTACCACCTGCCACAGGAGTTTGGTGATAACGAACTGATGCAGATGTTTCTGCCTTTTGGCTCTGTCATCTCCTCCAAAGTGTTTATGGACCGAGCTACCAACCAGAGCAAGTGTTTTGGTGAGGTTCTGCTCACACACACACACATATACAGAGTCATTGGATATCGTGAGTGATGGTGACTCTGGTATCTGTATGGTTGCCAGATTGGAGCGTTTAATTTCTGTCCAAATCACATTTTAATTGACATGCAACATTTTAATATCTAGCAGTGAAACAAATTCTTTCTTGTTCAAGATGAGTAAAAATAGCCTAGCTGTGTGGAATCGCACTTAATCTGGCAACGCAAGGTGTAAGGGAGCAGCACTGAGGTGATAAAATAGCTAATTAGACAGTGCAAGAGTGGGACACCGCCCCTTCACTCCCCACGACCAGTTTTCAGTCAAATCAACATTTCAGTCTCACTAATTCAGTGCCTGCGCACACACACACACACACACACACCAGTGGATTTGAATCCATTTTCGTGGACCCTCTCTGATAAGACCACTGCTCTGGTTCCATCTGTCCGAGAGTTCAGAGAGAGCGATTTCACATTGATCAGGAAGCTTTTTGGGAAATGGGGCATTTTTTGGCAAGTGCCATTTTTGGGAAAAGCATTTCTGAAATAGCTCAGAGCTCCGAGCGAGCTATGTGTCTGGTTATGTGTGTGAGAGAGACAGAGTGGTCTGGGGCTTTGTGCTGTAGTGGGCACACACACAGTCTCACAATGAAGCTAATGAAGGCTTCTCTCTCACATTTATTCATATTCATAAGGCTTTGTGTAACACAGTCGTACATCAGAAAGCATGTTTGGATGTTAATTCGCCCACTCTGTCTTCCTCACTCAGATAAACTAACACAGGTTGCTCTCGGGGTTGACAGGATTTTATTTCTTGCTCAGATGCTCTCATATGAGCGCAGATCTCATTGACTCATTGACCACGGAGCCTCACCACATGTGCTAATCACTACTACTTCCAATATTCATATTACTATTGTGTGTATGTGTGTGTGTACCACATACAAATTAAATTAAAATACAAATTAAATTGCAAGTGTGGTGGAAGCACATAGAATGAGTGCTGTCTAAATATACAAAGTTATTTATAGTTAGAATATTTTTTACTTGTGGTGTGTGATTAATGGGGTTTATACTTAAAACGGTTTATTCTGTATAGAATCGTGATATATTTGGGATTGGGGTTTGTTGTTATAATGTAGTGTTGCCATGTTTGTGTTATAAAATAGCTTTTCCATGCCTCAAACCCCATTTGACAGATTCTAGCTACACCCCTTCTCAAGCCTTCAGAGATTTTAATGAATACATTACTGCCACATCCCTCTTTAGCTTCTTATTGTTATGATTTCTAACCAGCATTATGAACCGCCAACCCTCGCATGAACTCCTAAACTCTTTTTTAAACGATTTAAACCTGCTTCATGCTCATATTGAACTTTTTACCTGCCATTCTTGATATATCCAACATGCCAGTCGTACCCCAAATCCTTTCAGTTTTAATCCTGTGTTTATAATTCTTAAAAAAAGGATTATAGTCTACTCCACTACTCGTATAGTTTCTCTTTATGAGCTCTTATGGGTATTTTGCTTTCCTCTGTTGCCCTCAGCTGCTCATCAGGGGTCTGGAGTCGGATTTCTGTAAAGCTGCTTTGCAACAACATAATGTAATCGGCCCTGTATAAATACTATTGAAGTGACTGAATCCTGCTAGAGTAGCTCCTCAGAGTAGTCTATATTAAATAAGGGAAATAGCAAAAGAAATAAATAATCTAAGTTTAAAAGTATAGATATTAATTTAAAGGTAAATTACTTCATTCCTCTCTGCTTTTTTTAGTTTTAAGTCATTTGGCCAGCAGCAGGGATATCGAAACTTCATCTTATGGCAGATTTGCTTATTATAGGCTCAAAATGCTTACGTTATAAATACATTTTTAGGAATTATTCTTCCCGCTATATGTTTGTGTTTGGTGCAGGCTTTGTGAGCTTCGATAACCCTGGCAGTGCCCAGGCAGCCATCCAGGCCATGAACGGCTTCCAGATCGGCATGAAGCGCTTGAAAGTGCAGCTCAAAAGGCCAAAGGATGCCAGCCGCCCCTACTGACCCTCGCCCACGACACTCACGTACACACACACACGCAGCTGACAGCACAGGTAGGATTGCAGCTGAATAACCTCAGATCATTCAGTCATATCAACATGGTTTCAGCGGAGAATAAATAATGTACCAAGAGTAGATCTAAGAAATAACAATTTAATCATGGTTAAATGCTTCAAAAAATGTTTTCACCTACTGCGAGGTAGGCGTGTCAGAGCAGAGCATGATTGACAGATGTAAGACGCAAACCACAAGGTTATCATGAAACGAATCAGCAGGATAATGAATTCATCCACAAGTGAGTCTTTATGGAATTTAGCTATAGTTCGATTGTTACTTCCTAAAACAAGCCATTACGCTGCAGTGTAATGGGTGTGATATTTAACCCTTTCATGCCTAAATTATTTAAAAACATATCCATATTCTTTTTTTATTACTTTAAATTGCATGTCATGTGATATTTGTTTAAATAAATTTTAGTTGAATTAAAAAGTAAATGGATATTAAATTACTGTTTAAAAAAAAAATCTCAGATGTTCACTGGAGTCTGGCACAAAAATATTTTTTTTCACTTAATGTTAATTTACTTTTTTCACTTAATGTTAATTTACTTAATTCTTAACTTAATTCTTAATTTTTAATTTTGTATTTGTAAGTTTGTAAAGATATACCAGAGACACATGCTGCATTGAGAGTGACAGATAGTCTAAAGAGAAACGGAAATCAGAATAATGATTCATGATAAATTGCAGTGATTGTCTCAAACGATTTAGAGGTGATTTACTATTTATATTTTTCCAAAAACAGCCTTAAATTGACTGTCGTAAGTGTGTACATTGTGCATGAAAGGGTTAAACTTCCTGTATCTCCTATAAACATTTCAGCGTTTCCTTGCAGCTCTCATTTAAGAGCATGGTGTGGACCTAAACCCTGAAGAGTGCAAGCCTCCAGATTGAGATACAGTAGTATGTTGAAATTCAAACAAGAGCTAAAGTAACAGTTCCATGGTGTCCTCATGTCCATCACTAGATTGTGGCTGGTTTAAATCCATAATGATTGCACCAAAACAAGTTAAATGTTAGTTGAAATGTTTCTCATATTCCAGCTTTTCCCCAGCACAAATCCTCAAATGTGAAAACTCAGGGATCTCAGCCATGCTGGCAATCCTGGACGTAATGGACAGACTGAAAAAAAATGAAGAAAAAAAAATGTAAAATGTAAAAATATAAAAAATGTAAGCACAAGCAATTAAACACAGAGTCACGATACTCTACACACAGAAACCCAACAGTATCCTGACTAAACTTATAACAGATTTGCGGTGATAACATAATTCATTTGTTTATACTGATTGAAAATGTCTGATAAGTCGATTTCCATTCCACCAGGCAGGATGTAATGCCAGTGTACTGCTAGTAAATGTTAAGGAAGGACTCTCCAGTGTCAGCATTTTCCAGACAGAGGACTATGTAAGACTCTTTGGAGCTGCTATAACTTAAACAGTAACTTGGTTTGGAGACATTCCACAACTATAAATGGATAAAAACTCTGACATACCTTTTTAATTCATAAAAACGCGTAGTTGTTGGCAGGTATAAGACGAATGAAACACAGCCAGCTTTGGTGGTGGTAAAGCAATTATTATTCCTTAAAGCTGATTATTTTACTATAACAGCATGTTCCCCTTCAGGAACTCGAGCTGCGTCACGAAACGCTATGGGAACGCCCCCGCGTGACCGCGCTCTGAATCACGTGTCTAATCCGTCCAATGGATGGGCGAGACGTCACGGGCGGGGTGACGTAGCGACCCGGAAGCATAAAAGCCCGAGCGGCGAGCCCCGCGTTAGCTTCCTGTTTTCAGCAAGCGCTCTGTGTTTATTGTCTGTCTATTTTTGTCTTTTGGTGTTTTATCGTTGGCATGCCTAAAGCCAAGGTTAAGACTAAGGGCGAGAGCGGGCAGCGCTTCAGGCCGTGTGTTCCTCCCTGTCCGCGATTTATTACGGGCGGGGATACACACAGTCTGTGCGTTGCCTGTTTGGGAGCGGAGCATGTTCAGTCGGCTCTCGAGGGAGCCGGCTGCGCACATTGCGAGCGTTTACCGCTGCGCACTCTCCACTCCCGCTGGGCTCTCTTTGAGGAGGGAGCCCTCACTAGCGTGCCTCGCGGTGCCGGCCCCGCTTCTGCCAAGGCAGAGCGGCGGTTGCGCTCGTGGGGCTCGCAGATGGACCTGGCGGAGGGAATGGAGACGGGCCCGTCCCTTTCTCCTTCCTCACCCTCCAGGTCCTCTGTCCCCTCCCTGGGCTCGGAAGCACGCTCTGCGGTTTCTTCCCCCCGGGGAGCGGACTCGGCGCTCCACCTATCGTCCTCCGAGGAGGTCGATGTGGAGAGCGTCGACCCTGAGCCGCAGTCTCCTCAATACGGGGAGCTGCTCGAGGTGGTTGCACGGGCAGTCGCTAAGCTTAGCATTGACTGGCCCGCTGAGTCACGGCCTGAGCCTCAGGGCTCTAGACTGGAGGAGCGTTTTTTGCGCAGTAGGCCGCCACCTCCGCCCCGGAGCCTGCCCTTTTTTCCGGACCTCCACACTGAGGTGTCGAGGTCCTGGAATAGGCCATTTTCGGCCCGGTTGTTCAGCCCCGCGTCTTCCCATTACGCTAATGTGGCGGGGCTGGACTACTCCGGCTACAGGGCGATGCCCAGGGTTGAACAGACGCTAACCAGCTATCTGTCCCCTGCTGCTGCATCGTCCCTGAAGGCTCCGGCGTTGCCTACCAAGCCGCTGCGGACCACCTCAGCGCTGGTAGGCAAGGCGTACACGGCAGCAGGTCAGGCCGGTGCGTGTCTGCACACCATGGCGGTGTTACAGGCGTACCAGGCTGACCTGCTTACAGAGCTGGATGAGCAGGGGGAGAGTACGTCTGAGCAGGTAGCTGAGCTCAGGCGGGCCGCTGATCTGTCCCTCCGCGCCACCAAGGAGACCGCCCGTGCTATCGGTCGGTCTATGGCAGTCCTGGTGGCGGCGGAGAGGCATCTCTGGCTGACCCTGTCCGATATGAAAGAGAAGGACAGGGTCGTGCTCATGGACGCCCCGCTTACTCCCTCGGGCCTGTTTGGTGACGCGGTAGACTCCGTCGTCGAGAGATACCAGCAGGCCCGTGCTCAGGCGGCGGCGTTCCAGCGGTTCCTCCCCCGTCGCTCTCTAGCTCGTGGGACTGCCGGGCGGGGGCAGCCCCCTCCGTGTACGGCCCCCTCCTACAGGGAGGCCCAAAAGCAGAGCGTCGCCTCCCGTGCTCCCCCGAGGCGGGAGCAGGAGTCGCGACAACGCTCTGGGCCCGGCCCTTCGGGCACTAAGGCGGATCTGAGGACCGTCCTCATGTCCAGAAGGGCCGCGGCTAAGAAGCCCTGATGGTTTTGGCCCAGGGCTTCCGAGGGCGGGCCCCTCTGGGGCGACGCGGCGTACACCTCATCTTACGGTGCCCGGGTCCCCCCAGTGCCCTCAGGAGGTCGATCTGCCAACCCTGCCACCTATGGTGCTTCAGGGCGCAGCGGTCTCCGGCGAGCGCCTCTCCCAGTTCTCGCCCGGCAACGTAGCTGGTCTGGGAGGCTCGCGGCCTCTCCTGAGGCCTTCGCAGCGGTTAGCTCATTTCCCCCATGTCGGTTCGCCGCCTCAGGGCACCCAGCTAACCGCTTCTATTACACCAGAGGTCAGTCTCGAGAGACTGATTCCCTTAGTGAGCTTTCTGGCAGCGTGGAAACTTCTGCCGAATGTGTCTCATTGGGTCCTGCGTACTGTAGAAAGAGGCTACCGAATTCAGTTCGGCTCGCCTCCACCTCATTTTTCTGGGGTTCTTCCCACTGTGGTGGGTCCCGAGCAGGCTCTGGTATTGGAGCAGGAAGTACGTACTCTCCTGAGGAAGGAGGCCATCGAGGTGGTCCCTCCTCACGACAGGGAGTCAGGGTTCTACAGCCGGTACTTCATTGTTCCCAAGAAGGGGGGAGGGCTGCGTCCCATTTTGGACTTGCGGCAATTGAACCTCTCAGTCGCTCGACTGAAGTTCAGGATGCTTACGGTCACTCAGGTCGTGTCTCAGATCAGGTCCGAGGACTGGTTAGTCACGATCGACCTAAAAGATGCGTATTTCCACATCTCCATCCTTCCCCCGCACAGGAAGTTCCTGAGGTTCGCTTTCGGGGGCGAAGCTTACCAGTATCGGGTTCTTCCCTTCGGCCTAGCACTCTCACCCCGCACCTTCACGAAGTGCGTGGATGCTGCCCTGGCTCCTATGCGACTACAGGGCATCCGCATACTGAACTATATCGACGACTGGTTGATTTTAGCTCATTCAGAGCAGATGGCGGCTCGGCATCGAGATGCCGTTCTCGCCCATATGAGGGAACTGGGGTTAAGACTAAACGCCGAGAAAAGCGTGCTTTCTCCAGCTCAGAGAACCGCTTATCTAGGCGTCGTGTGGGATTCGACCACGATGCAGGCACGTTTGTCTCCTGCTCGGATCGAGTCGGTCCTCACAGCGGTCGCGAGAGTGAAAGTAGGCCGGTCACTCACTGTAAAGCAGTTTCAGAGACTGCTGGGCCTATTGGCAGCTGCGTCCAACGTGATACCGTTTGGCCTGCTGCACATGAGACCCCTACAGTGGTGGCTCAAGACCAGGGGGTTTTTCCGAAACAGAGGAAACCCGCTCCGCATGATCAAGGTCACGCGACGATGCCGCCGTGCCTTAGCTGTGTGGAGAGAACCTGGGTTCTTGTCTCAGGGCCTGGTCCTGGGAACTCCTGGTCGCCGCGTAGTGCTAGCGACGGATGCGTCCCTCACCGGATGGGGAGCGGTCATGAGTGGCCGTCCTGCCCGTGGTCTGTGGAGCGGCCGCCATCTCACTTGGCACATCAACCGCCTGGAGATGCTGGCCGTGTTTCTAGCTCTGAAACACTTTCTCCCAGACCTAAGAGGCCGCTACGTGTTGGTGCGGTGCGCCGGGACGGAATTCGTCTACTGTTAGTAGCCCCGTTCTGGCCGGGCCGAGTATGGTTCTCGGACCTGATTTCCCTCCTAGACAGCTCCCCATGGGAGATTCCGATCAGGAGGGATCTCCTCTCACAGGCGGGGGGGCCATCTTCACCCCCGCCCGGAGCTGTGGAAGCTGTGGGTGTGGCCTCTGAGGGGGCACAACTCCGCGCTTCCGGTCTCTCAACCGAGGTTGTGGAGACCATCCTCCAGTCCAGAGCTCCCTCTACGAGGAAACTGTACGCCCTGAAGTGGAAACTTTTCACTTCCTGGTGCGGAGACCGCCGGCTTGACCCTGTTCACTGCCCAGTTGGTACAGTGCTGGAGTTCTTGCAGGCCCGCCTCTCCGCGGGACTGACCCACTCCACCCTGAAGGTGTACGTGGCGGCTATTGCGGCCTGCCACGCCCCTCTCGATGGCCAGTCAGTGGGCAGGCACCCCTGGGTGACACGTTTCCTCCGCGGTGCGCTGAGGATCAGACCTCCAGCTCGATCTCGGGTCCCCTCGTGGGACCTGGCCGTGGTTTTAGAGGCTCTCTGCAAACCCCCCTTCGAGCCCATAGAGGAGATTTCGGACCGTCTTCTGACATTGAAAACTGCCTTTCTCTTGGCAATTTCCTCTCTTAGGAGAGTGGGGGATCTTCAGGCCCTCTCGGTGGCCCCTTCCTATTTAGACTTTGCGCCTGGTTTGGCCAAAGCATTCTTGTACCCCCGAGCGGGGTACGTACCGAAAGTCCCCTCCTCGGCACCACGGCCGGTCATGCTGCAGGCTTTCTGTCCTCCTCCCTTTAGGGAGCCCGACCATCGGAAGCTCAATTGTACGTGTCCAGTGCGAGCACTGGACGCGTACGTCCACAGAACTGCCCTGTGGAGAAAGGCGGACCAGTTGCTTGTTTGCTTTGGTCCCCCTAAGAGAACCCCTTCCTGCTTCTAAGCAGACCCTCAGCCGGTGGATTGTAGAATCCATTTCTCTGGCTTTCGAGTCCTCTGGTCTCCCCAGTCCCCTGGGGGTCAAGGCTCACTCTACCCGAGCGGTGGCGGCCTCTAAGGCCTTTCTGGCAGGTGTGTCCTTACAGGACATCTGCAACGCGGCGGGATGGTCCACGCCCCTGACCTTTGCTAGGTTTTATGACCTAGATACCCGAGCTACTCCCGGCTCCTCTGTCCTTGTGCCTTAGGCTTGCCTCCTCCTGGAGGCAGGGACTTGTAAGTCTGGCGGCGTGGGTATACTCGTTCCCATAGCGTTTCGTGACGCAGCTCGAGTTCCTGAAGGGGAACGTCTCCAGGTTACGTATGTAACCATGGTTCCCCGAGGGAACGAGACGGCTGCGTCTCGGTGCCACACTTCCGGCGTCCCTGCGGCGCTTGCTTCATTTTCCAGTAAGCTAACGCGGGGCTCGCCACTCGGGCTTTTATGCTTCCGGGTCGCTACGTCACCCCGCCCGTGACGTCTCGCCCATCCATTGGACGGATTAGACACGTGATTCAGAGCGCGGTCACGCGGGGGCGTTCCCATAGCGTTTCGTGACGCAGCGTCTCGTTCCCTCGGGGAACCATGGTTACATACGTAACCTGGAGACGTTTCATTTGCTACGTATCTCTCACACTGCTGTCTGAAAAGTGTTGTGAAGTGTTACTTTTTCTGTTGGCTTCCATTGATAATGTCTAGAGATTTGGTATACATAATCTCAAATAAATAGCAAGACATAAGCTGTACTTTTAGAAATTAAAAATAGAAGTTATTTTAGTGTAGACCATTAGGTTCCATGGTTTTAGTTTTGAAGTTACGCACTTTTAGGTATGTTTTAATTTAAAGCCATAAGAGACCTTATCAGAATTTAGCATTTGATTCTACATAGACCAGAAAGCTTGTGTTTAGAAAGGTTAGAAGTTTAGATTTGAGTGAACTTGTTAAAGTGTAAAGTAAACCAGACACATGGACCCGACCTCATCTGATGATTTCTAGATCCAGTTTCCCTGATACGTACAGGCTTCCCTGTTCAGACATCAAGCTGTCAGGCAGAGACATTTCTCCATGCTTGTCTCTTTCTCCCGAGTCTAACTCTGACATCCTGTCTTTCTTTTGCAGGTTTTGAACAGTCTTGACATCTGTAACAGATGGAAAACTTTACTTGCAAAACCAACATGGAAAAGTGACCAACAAGAAAAAAAGAAGAAAAAAAGAGAATCAATTAAATGCAGCTTACAAATAAGTACATGATTTTTATTTTAAGAAAAAAAAAAAAACATATCAGATTTGACTTTGTGTGCAACACCATGGCGATGAGAAGTTTAGGGAACAACATGACAGGGAACGTCAGTATCAAGAGGACTGAAGCCAGCAATGAGAAAGCCAAACAGGACAAAAAAACAAACTTTTCCTTGGAAAAAAAACAGAGAGAACACTGTTTGAAAGACAGATTTTGGATTGATGCTGAAGAAGCCACAGTTTTCATGAGGAATTGAGCGACACCTGTGGCTTTTACTTCTATGGACTAATGAGGGTTTAATCTCCAAGGTTAAAAAAAAAAAAAAAAAAAAAAAGAAGAAGAAGAAGAAACATTTCGTCATTTGGACGGATGTAAGAATTCTCTCTGTATCTCTTTCTCTCTTTTTTTCTGCAGAGCTCTTGTATATGGCTCATTAGAGGTTCCACAGAAGCAGTATCGTTGCAAATCTTTCTCTCGCTTTCCTTTCCTCTCTTTTGATCCCTCTTTCTTTCTCTCTCTCTCTCTCTTTCTCTCTCTCTCTCTCACCCATGGCCCCTTTGGGGTCCAGAGGACCAAATCTTTTTAATCTCTATCTATAGTAACGTTCAATATTATCACTGATTATCTTATGATACAGGATATTGCGTAAAATATTACAATTAAGAGTTAGAGAAAAATACTTCAGGGTGTATAGTGTATGTAAAAAAAAAAAAATCAGGGGGGTTCTGTTTCGTTGTGAATAAACTAGGTTCCAGGTTAAAGGAGCAAAGCTACGGTGATGGTTATTGATGTAGAATTGGACATGCGTTGACATGAGGGGTTCGTTCTCCTTTTTCATTCACAGCCACACCTCATTATTCGACGGTCATTCTTTTTAAATATTGAACAAAACATTTTAAAGGGAATTATGTGATTTCAGTTATAGGCAGACAATAATTCTATTTGCTAAGTGTCAAGATATGTTTCAGTGA